>NW_021319229.1:27037-104846 GCF_001605985.2 Dendrobium catenatum
TAAAAAAATCAAATTTTTATAATTACAAAGATAATCATATTTAAAAGAGAAATAAAAAATAATAAGACATCAAAATTGCAATAATAATATTTAAATTATGTTTGCCTAAAAAAACATGAAAATGATATCCTTAACTTGATCGAGTTATAAGTTAACTTAATTTATTTGAAAATTTAGATTTCAAATTACAGTTTAATTTATAACACTTTTTAGATCAATTAAGACATGATTAACATATAGGCAAACTTATATTTCAAACAATGAACAAAAGCAACTAATCAAAATAAAATATTTTTAATTGATATCAATTTAAAGATTAAATACATTAAAGCACTTTTGATATCAATTCATAAAATCTAAAACAACATAACATCAACTACATTAACATAAAATCTAAATAAGGACAAGTACATATAGCATTGAAAACATCACTAAGATCATCACATCTCAAAGGACTAGCAAAGACAACACACAAGAAGTACATCTAAAACTCTGAGGGGCCCTAGTCTAGAGGAGGAGGCTGGATGAACACGGAGAAATAACTATTCATCATAGTTACATTGGTATTCACTCAGTCAAACTAACCACGAATCCAACCCATGTCTTAGTATTGTGCATGCTACTTATTTAGGTGAGTCTGAATTTGATCTAAATATTGATCAAAATGACTCACCAACTGGTCAAAGCACTGGACCATCTCCTGAAAGTTAGGTCCATGAGAAGGCGTAGGTGCTCCCCCTTCTTCCTCAATATCATCACTTGAATTATCATTCTTTCCAAAAAGTGCTCAAAAAGAAGCATCGGTGAAGTAGATTGGCATTTTAAGTGGAAGTTTAGGATGAACAATATTATACTTCTTTTCTAAGATATAGGTCACTAGAAGTCTTAAAGCAATATTTTTCTTCCTCTTATGAGAAACAAACCTAATTTCAGAAAGGTTGTGAATGTAATCTAGAATGAGTTGGGCTTCATCTATTGGTTGTCTAGTCATTATTAAATAGGTAATAGTGAATAAAAGGGGAGTAATGTTTATGCGATCACCAACCTTAGGAATAATTGATGTTTAAGGACATGATGGATAACCATGGAATTTTGATTTAAAGTATAGACACTAACCAAGTGACTAAATTGAGCAACATCTCTAAGAGTTTTGTTTATTTCTAACCAATCAAAGTCAGATTTGAAGGTTATAATGTGTGCTCTAATTCCTTGAGTCCTTAAGTGCAGAAAAGTTCCCAGATCTTCCTTAGTGATTTCTATCCATTTCTTTTGGATATAAGATCTTATCCTACTTTCATCCTCACTAAAACTCATGTTCGCTAAAAGTAGTGGAATGTCTCCTTATGATAAATATGGATTAAAATCAAGATAAAGGTGAATTGAGTTGAAGCAAAAAGAGTCATGACTTGAAAATGAATATCATCTTGAATTAGGAATCTAGACGGGGTGATCTTAGCAGCGACAAACCTATAATAAGAATCCTCATTTAGAAAGAAAGTTTTCTTCTCCACTCCTGGATGATGAACCCTTAGTGACTCTACCACACCTGCTAAAATTGACAATCTCTAAGATGAGGAGGATTGGAAGATGCTATTGAAGTGAATGAAAATGAATTCTAAAGCCCTCCTATTTAAAGAAAAATGATTCTTCATAAATACGATAATGGATTCGTACAGTACGATAGTTGGTACATACATGAAAAAAATAATTTTGTATGTACGAACAAATACATTTAAAATGAAATGACTTTTCATAATCACACAAGTTATGAAACGTCCTTTCATACAGACTTTTGGACCAGATGATCATACAGAGTTATGATCATTTTAATGATGGTTAGATTCATCCCCCACATCAAATAACATGTGGTTCATATGTACAAACTAAAGTTTTGTACGTATGATCAGTTATAATAACTAATTTTTCCCATATAATCATCTACATAGTACAGGAGAATGAATATAAATCATCCAGGATGATATAAATATCGTATAATATGATATATATTAGAAATCAAAACTTTACATTTTTAGTCCAAAACACCAATCAACATGCTACATAATTCGTACAAGACGAGAATAATTTTGTACAGTATGAATATAACACTTTAGAAAATTTAGTACGAACAATCAGAAACAGGAATTTTGATATACGATACATGTCTAAAAACACACAAAACATAAAAACCAAAACCAAATAAAAAACAGAAAAACACACACATAAAGAAACATATTGAAAATAAAACAGAAAATACACAAAGAAACATAATAAGTTTGTAGAAAAGTTTATTTAAGCAATAAGATCGATCACACCTAGCCTTATTCTTAATGCGCTAAAAGTATCAAAAGCAGTGATTTTATAAAAAATATATGTAAGATGATTTTTGGTAGAAAAATGGTTCAATTCAATTTCTCCTTTGGATACATGATCTCTATTGAAATGATGTCTTATATATATATATATATATATATATATATATATATATTTGGTTCTAGAATGTTGAATAGAATTTTTAAAATGTAAATGACACTAGTGTTATCACAATAAATTATAATTGTGTCTATTGAAAATCTAAAATCAATCAGAATTTTTTTCAACCAAAGAACTTGTGCCACATAACTTCCTAAGGTAATATATTCGGCTTGAGCAGTAGAGATGGCTACATAATTTTATTTTCTACAAGACCAAGAAACTAAAAAATTTCTTATAAATTGACAAGTTCCAAATGTACTCTTTCTATCAACCTTACTACCTACAAAGTCTGAATCTGAATATCCAATAATTTTAAATGAAAAGCTAAACTTAGGATACTAAATCCCTAAGTTCTGAGTTCCCAAGAGATATCTTAAAATTCTTTTTACTTCTGTCAAATGTGTTTTTTTTTATTTGATTGAAATCTAGCACATAAATAAACACTAAATATAATATCAGGTCCGCTAGCAATCAAATAAAAAAAAAACTAATAATTCTCCTAATATTCTTTTAATTAATAAATTTTCCCTTTGGGTCCTATCCAACTGAACCGAGAAACTCATAGGTGTACCAACTGGTTTAGCATTATCCATTTCATACTTCTTAAGGATATCCTTAACATACTTCAACTAACTAAAAAATATTTCTTCGTCAATTTGATTAATGCTGAAACTTATAAAGTAACTTAAATCTCATATTAGGCTCATCTCAAATTCACTATTCATTATTTTAGAAAAGTCATCACAAAGATTTTTATTTAAAGATCCAAAAATGATATCATCAACATAAATTTGTATAATGAGTATATAAACTCCCAAATTCTTCAAAAAGAGAGTGGTGTCCACACTTCCTTTTTCAAAAGATCTCTTAAGTAAGAAAGTGCTCAATATCTCATACCAAGCCCTAGGTGTCTATTTCAATCCATATAATATATTTTTCAATTTAAAAATATGATATGTGTTTTTGGAATTTTCAAAATTGGGAGGTTGTTTAACATAAACATCCTCTTGAATCAACCTATTCAAAAAGGCACTTTTTACATCCATTTGATACAATTTAAATCTTCTAAAACAGGCAAAGGCTAACAAAATTCTAATTGCTTCAAGTCTCGCTATAGGGGAAAAAGTCTCCTCAAAATTAATCCCTTTAATTTGATTATACCCCTTAGCCACCAATCTAACCTTATTTCTAACAATAACTCTGGAGTCGTTCATTTTATTTTTAAATACCCACTTAGTTCTAAAAACACTTTGATCCTTTAGCCTTATTATTATTTACTAAACATTATTCCTTATAAATTGATTTAATTCTTATTGCATTGCCAAAATTAAAAATTTATCTAAAAGTGTTGGATTTATATTTATGGGTTCTATCATTAAAATAAATATAGAATGATTGAATTTTTTGCTTAGTCCACGCCTAGTCCTAACACCCTCGTTAGGTTCACCTAAAATCAATTCCTTATGATGGTTTTTAGAAAATTTTAAATCTCTAGGTAACATGTTTTATTTCTCCATGTTTTCTTCTAAATTAATTTTCTCAATCCTTTGGGAGTTATTTTCTAAATCATCTTCTTACAAAATTAGCTCTCCTAAAACTCCAGATTCATCAAATACAACTTGTGTGGTCTCATTAACTACCAAAGTTATTTTGTTAAATACTCTATAATATTTTTCAATATTAGAGTATCCAAGAAAAATTCATTCATCTAATTTTGGAACAAGTTTTTCTAAGGATAATTTTCTATTATTTTGTATGAATACCTTACATCCAAAATATATAAATATAATAAATTAGGTGTTCTTCCTTTAAGAAGCTCATAGGATATTTTATTAAATTTGTTAAAATTTGTTCAATATGAATTAGGTTGTTAAATCTAAGCTTATGTCCCAGCGGCTAACCAAGAGGGGGGGGGGTTTGAATTGGTAATTAAAAATTTTTCCCCTCTTTTTAAATTAAAACTAAGAAAATAAACTTTAGTGAATTTTATAGAAAACATTTTTCAACCACAAGTTAAAAACAGTAAAGCAAAAATAAAAGCAGCGGAAAAATAAAAGACACGAGATTTATAGTGGTTTGGTCAAACACAACCTACATCCACACCCTAGAGGCGCCCTCCAAGTATTTCACTAATACTAATAGTGACTCTCCTTTTGCACCCACAACAAGGCGGAGAAGCCCTTACAAAAACTCACTTCCACCACTACCCGATGTGGCATAGAATCGTCATCCTTTTACACTCTTCCTAGTGTTGGCAGAGAACCGTCCATCCTTTCACACTCTCTTGGTGTAGGCAGAGAATCCATCGTCATTTCACACTCTCCTAGTGTGGGCAGAGAACCGTTCATTCTTTCACACTCTCTTAGTGTGGGCAGAGAACCCTTTGGCTATTCCCAATCTCCAAGTGTGGGTAGAAAACACTTCTGCTATTCACACTCTCCAAGTGTCGGCAGAGAACCCTTCGGCTGTTCACACTCTCCAAGTGTCGGCAGAGAACCGGATCTCCTTGATAGATCTTCTCACAAGAAATTTAGAAGGAAGAAAGAAAAGAGTGAAGTAATAAAAAATAACAAGTAGAGATTCTTACCTTTGAGTTCCAAGTGAATCCTTCACGCTCCAGTAGTAAGAAATCTCCTACAAACACTCTCTCACACTCTCTCCTTGACTCTCCTTTCAATTGGCACGAATATCAGTAGGCAAAAAGATTTAGTGGTAGTCTAAATTGGACTATTTATATAAAAGATAAGAAAAACTGTCCAAAAACTACAAATTTTTAAGTCAACACGCAATTGATCGTCCTAGACGATTTTACTTAAATGTGTGAAAACGAGCCAAATGTATATTGTACGAACTGAAATCGCACCGAGCATCATCCCGTACGAACTAGGTTCGTCCCCTACGAAAAGTTATACCATAGGTCGGTTCCCAAAAACTGCAGGATGTTGCCAAAGTTTGAAGAGTCGGTCACTTCGTCCTGGGATGAAAATTAGTTCGTCCGGACGAAATTTTTTACAAAGAGCAATTCATCCTGGGACGAATTTGCATTTGTCTGGTCTAAAATTTTTTAGAGAGCATTTTGTCCTAGCACGAATATGAATTTCGTCTTAACGAAATTTTTCCAGAGGACATTTCATCTTGGGACGAATTTGAGTTTGTCAGGACAAAAATTTTCTAGAGAGCATTTTGTCCTGACATGAATATGAATTTTGTTTGAACAAAATTTTTTCAGAGAACATTTCATCCTGGGATGATTAAACATTCGTCCTGGACGATCAGGACTTAGAAAGATTTTCTTCGACTCCTATTCATTCCATTTCTCTTTAGAGGAGATAACTGACTTGATCGTCCTGTACAAACTATGTTCGTCCCGTACGAACTATGTTCGTCCCGTACGAACTATGTTCGTCCTGTTGGAACTATGTTCATCCCGTACAAACTATGTTCGTCCTGTACGATCAATATAAATTTTTAAAGATCTCCTTAAGTGTGTGTGTGTTTATTCATTCAATTACAATCACTCCTTCTCAAACTTAATTCAAAAAAAAGTATAAGCTTCAATTCACAAAATCTCTCATGCTAAATTTGATTTGAAGTCTTCAGTAGTCTGGAGTTTGATTTTCCAAAAATGTTAGTTCACACAAGAGCAAAAATAAATCTTTCAAAAAGTGTTAGGAGTATCAACACATAAAATAAAAATATTTAAAATCATCAAAACCATACAAGTTGCAAGAATGTAAAACATGCAAATAGCAACTCTCTTAACAATTTCTACCTTTTTGATGTTGGCAAAATAATTATTGTTTGTATAATTTCAAATTCTAAGAATATCCTAAATGCCCCCTCAATTGATGAACACGTAAAAATAAGGAGGCAATTTAATCATAATTTTTTATTTTCCAAAATTTTTAGAGATAGAGATACAAAACAAAACAAAAACATAGCAAAATAAAACCAAAACACATAAAAATAAAACAAAAAGACATAAAACAAAAACACATATGAACAAACAATTTCTTCCCCTTTTTGACAACAACAAAAATGAAGAAGAAAAAAACCAGAAATGTAAGCAGTCATATGAAAATCATTTGATAATTGAACCTTGAAAGTGATTGAAATAAGTTTTGCAAATAAAATCAAAACATTAGGCAAATCATAGTAAGTCATAGAATTTAAGAAGAGATTTAACATTGATAATAAAAAGTATATATAAAAAACATGAGTCAATTTAGACACTAAAATAGAGAAAATCATTACAAAAAGGATGAATAGAAAATTTGTATATTTTAAATTGCAATACAAAATATAAAAGTACAGTAGAGTAATTGACAATAACTGACTTTATGCATCTTTTTTACGTTTGTGGCACATTTTTGTGCATCTTTTTACTTGTGGGCTTATTTTGTGCATCTTTTTCAACTTGCGAACCATTGCACATTTCTTTTAATTTTTGTACATTTGTAAATTTTTCAAGAGTAATTTTGATCTTTCCAAAATCAATAATAAAAAATTTCAAATGTTTTTAAGTGCATAAATATTTATTGATAAGTGAAATACAAAATAAGAAAATATCACAGTTGCAATAATAATATTAGACATTAATGTAGTCTAAATAAGAGATATGAAATTGACAATCTTAATTACATCAAGTTATAAGCAATACTTAAATTTAGAAAATTTAGATTTTCTAATGAATTTAATTTTAACTTGCATTTGAGAGTATACCACTTTTAAGATAAAAAATTATAACAATTGTTATATGGACTAACACACATTCCAAAAACAAGATTAAAGCCAAAACAGTATAACTTATATTGATATCAATATGAAGGATATTACAACCTAAGCATATGATATCAATACTTCATAAGATTTAAAACAAAAACATCAAATAAAAAGAAAATACATCACATTTTCCTAAAACACAATACTAACACATCAACTAAAGAAAACAACAAAAACAAGTACATAAAATTTAGTACAAGTGTCACTCAGAAGGATCCTGATCTGGAGGAGGAGGAGAAGGATCAGCAGCACCAAAGATGTTAAAATAAGTACTCATCATAAGCACATTTGTACTAATATCATTCATTTGTGCTTTCATAAACCTAATGTCTTAAGTGTACTGTATATCCTGCTGCTGCATATGAGCTTCAATTTGATCAAACATTTAATCAAAGTGAGTATCTAAACGATCAAATCTTTGAACCAAATCCTGATAATTTGGTTCATTAGTAGGCGCAGGTGCAGTTTCATGTTCTTCTTCAGTATCACTAATGACATGTGTTTTACTTGGTTATTCTTTGAAGATTGATGTTGTTGTATTCTTTGAAGATAGCTCTAAATGATCTATCGTTGTAGTAGAGCGGTTCTTCAAAATCTTGATCAGGATGAACCAAATTGTATTTCTTCTCCAAAATCAAGGCAACTAGATGTCCTAATGCTATATTCTTCTTTCTTTTATGCTCGACATGACCAATTTCAGAGAGTCCATAAAGATAGTCAAGGATTAGTTCGGCTTCATCTATAGGTTCTTGAGTCATGATCGAAAAGGTTATCATAGAAAGAAGAGGAGTAATGTTGATTCTATCACCTGATTTAGGAATTATAGAAGTTTTAAGAACATGCTGGATGATACGAGCATTACGAACGAGACTAGATACTTTAGGCATATGATCATTAAAATTGATTCCTCCAATCACTTTATTAATTTCATACCATTGATATTCAGTTGAGGTGATCAAGGTATGTGCTCTAGCTCCCTCTGTCCTTAAGTTTAAAAAGGCTCCTAAGTCAGTTTTGGTGATTTCAACTTTTTGCTTAAAGACAAAGGAACGGATAACAGTATGGTCGGAGTTGAAAGACATGTTTGCCAAGAAGTAGTTAAAGGTTTCTTTGTTGTAGAGATAAACTAGGTTGAGGATAAAACCAAACTGAGTTGAGGAAAATAAGTTCATTACTTGAAAGGTTAGTTGTTCCTGGAGAAGAATTCTAGAGGGTGTGATCTTGGCGGAGATAAACCTAGGGAAGGATTCTTCATTGGCTTTAGAAAGAAAGTTCTCAAATAAATTCCTAGGTGGACCCCTGGACAGAGTCTTTTGATGCTTGCTATAACTTGTCATTGATAGGATCTAAGGAACGAAAGGATTTGAAAGTGAAAGTGAAATGAGAGTGTGACTGTTGAGTTCAAAAGGCCGTCTATTTATTGAAAGGACAAAATTTTACGTTCGTCCTGTACGAAATATATTCATCCCATACGAAAAACTTTTGTATGGACGAATGAATGCGACCAAAATAAAATAGCTTTTCATAATCACACAACTTACGAAGTGTCCTTTCGTACAGACTTTTGACCAGACTGGTCATACAGACGAACATGTGTTCGTCCCGGGATGATCAGAACTAATGAACATTTTAATGGCAGTTGAAACCATCCCCTCCATCGAACCGACATGTGTTCGTCCGGACGAACCAAAGGTTCTATATACGAAATATAGCATTAAAAACTACTTTAACCGATTAACTGTCATTCAATCGTCTCGTCGTTTGAACAAGTTCATCCTGGATGATCTTGACGATCGTACGAACAAAGTGAAAATCAAAAACTAAAAAACTGCATACAAATGGTTAAAAATCAGACAGTTTGACATACGACACAAATCGTCCCGTACGAAAAATTTTTGTCCCGGACGATTGCCACTCAAATTTTTCAAAAACAAGCACTCAATCAAAACTAAAACACAAGTACACTAAAAACATGATGAAAATGAAAACAAAAACTCAATCAAAACTAAAACACAAGAACACTAAAAACATTAACTAGAAAACATATATCAATGTTGCAAAAAATATTTTTAATTAAGCATTCAAATCAATCACACATATCCTTGTTCTTAATGCATTGAAGGTATCAAAGGCTAAAGGTTTTGTAAAAATGTCTTCAAGTTGATTTTGAGTAGAAATATGAGTGAGTTCAATTTCTCCTTTGGATACATGATCCCTTATGAAATGATGCATGATATCTATATGTTTGGTTCTAGAATGTTGAGTAGGATTTTTAGAAATACAGATAATACTAGTGTTATCACAATAAATTGGAATAGTGCCTATAATTAATCTTAAATCAATTAACTATTGTTTCAACCGAAGTACTTGTACCACACAACTTCCTAATGCAATATATTCAGCTTCTGCAGTAGATAGGGCTCTGAATTTTGTTTTCTACTGGATCAAGAGACTAAAGAATTTCCAATAAACTGACATGTTCTAGAAGTGCTCTTTCTATCCACCCTATAACCTGCAAAATCAGAATATGAATAACTAATTATTTCAAATGAAGAGCTAAACTTAGGTTACCAAATTCCTAAGTTCTGAGTTCCTAACAGATATCTTAGAATCCTTTTTACTGCTGTCAAATGAGATTCTTTTGGATCTGATTGAAATCTAGCACACAAGTAAACACTAAATATGATATCAGGGCGGCTAGCTGTCAAGTAAAGCAAATATCCAATTATCCCTCTAAATTTCTTTTGACCAATAGATTTTTCCTTAGGGTCCTTATCCAACTGAACTAAGGAACTCATAGGTGTACTAACAGGTTTAGCATTATCCATTTCATACTTTTTGAGGATGTCCTTAACCTACTTTGACTAACTAACAAATATATCTTCCTCAATTTGCTTAATGCTAAATCCTAAAAAGTAACTTAAATCTCTCATTAGACTCATCTCAAATTCACTACTCATTGCTTTAGAAAAATCATCACAAATATTTTTATTTGAAGATCAAAAAATGATATCATCCACATAAATTTGAACAATGAGTATATCCTTTCCACATTTCTTCAAAAAGAGAGTTGTATCCACATTTCCTTTATCACAAGATCTTTCAAGTAGGAAGGTGCTCAACCTCTCATACCAAGCCCTAGGTACCTGTTTCAATCCATATAATGCCTTTTTCAACTTGAAAATATGATTTGCGTATTTAGAATTTTTTAAATCTGGTGGTTGTTCTATAAAAATATCTTCTTGAATTAGCCCATTTAAAAAGGTATTTTTTACATCCATTTGGTACAGTTTAAATCCTCTAAAATAGACAAAGGCTAGCAAAATCCTAATTGCTTCAAGTCTAGCTACAGGGGCAAAGGTCTCCTCAAAATCAATCCCTTCAATCTGATTATACCCCTTAGCAACTAATCTAGCCCGATTTCCAATGACCACTCCTGAATCATTCATTTTATTTTTGAATACCCACTTAGTTCCAACTACATTTTGATCCTTTGGCCTTATAGTTAATTCTCAAACTTTATTTCTTACAAATTGATTTAACTCTTCTTGCATGGCCAAAATTTAAAATTCATTCGAAAGTACTTGATCAATATTAGTGGGTTCTATAGTTGAAATGAAGGCTGAATGATTGACTTCTTTGTTTAATCCATGCCTAGTCCTTACACCCTCACTAGGTTCACCAATTATCAACTCCTTTGGGTAGATCTTAGAAAATCTCAAATCTCTAGGCAAAGTGTTTTCTATTTCCAAATTTTCTTTCAAATTGTCTTCCAAATTTATTTTATCAATCTTTTGGGAGTTATCCTCAATCTCATCTTCTATAATAATTGGCTCTTCCAAATTTTCAGATTCATCAAATACAACATGGGCGGTCTCCTCAATTACCGAAGTTCTTCTATTGAATACTCTATAAAATTTTTCAACACTTGAGTATCCAACAAAAATTCATTCATCTGATTTTGGATCAAATTTTTCTAAGGTAGATTTTTCATTGTTATGAATGAACACCTTGCAATCAAAAACATGCAAATGAGACAAATTAGGTGTTCTTCCTTTTAGCAACTCATAGGGTGTTTTATTTAATTTAGATCTCACATTCACCATATTGAGAACATAACATGCAGCACTAACCTCCTCAGCCCAAAAATATTTTGGAAGTGAGTATTCTGCCAACATTGCTCGGGCGGCTTCTATTAATGTTCTATTTTTCTTTTTGACTACCCTATTCTTCTAAGAGATTATAGGTGCAGAAAAGGTATGATCAATTCCTTTCTCTTTATAAAATTCAACTAATATCTCATTTTTGAATTCTCCTCCATGATCACTTTGTATATAAATAATTTCACACCTAAGTTTTCTTTGAATCCAAGTCAAAAAATTTCTAAACTCCTCAAATGGTTCACTCTTATGAAATAGAAATCTAACCCATGTGAATCTTGAGTAATCATCCACAATCACAAATATGTATACATTCCCTCCTAGACATACAGTTCCAACTGGTCCAAAAAGATCCATATGCAAAATCTCCAATGGTTTATTAGTTATAAGATCCTTATTGGACTGAAAAGAGGACTTCACTTATTTTCCTAATTGACATGCATGAAAAATGTGATCCTTAGCAAAGTCTAGTTTTGGTATACCTCTCATTAAGTTCTTTTAGATAATCCTCCTAAGATTTTTCATGCTAGAATGACAAAGTCTCCTATGCCAAAGCCATGACTCATCAGATTTCAGTAGGAGTTTGAATGCAATTCAAGTATAGCATATAAATATTATTAAGCCTTTTACCATTCAAAACATCTTTACCATTTAGGCTTAGTATGCAGCTAGTAGGAAAAAATTTCACACAATATCCTTTATCACATAACTGGCTTATACTTAACAGGTTATGCTTTAAGCGTTCTACCAATAACATATTTTCAATATAAAATTTCTTGAGATTTCTAATCATACATGATCCAACCACCTTCTTTGTGGTATTATCTCCAAGTGTAACCTTTCCTCCATTCCTGGCTTCTAGTGTTATGAATTGTGCAATATCTCCAATCATATGCTTTGAGCATCCGCTGTCCAGGTACCATATAATCTCACGAGGTCTTTTGTGAGAGCGATCCTGCAAAATTATCAAACGTTAGACCTGAGAACCCAAACAAGTTTGGGTTCTCCTTTTTTACAATTTATAATCAGATGCATGTATGATATGTCTAGGTTTATATATCTTTGGTCTCCTCACCAAATAAGTTTTCATCTTTAAAGTACAGGTGTGAGTTATATGTCCAAACAATCTACAATTATTACATTTGACTTTTGAAAAAGAATTCCTAAGTCTTCTACCATTCATCTGTCTATTCAGGGATTACATAAATTTAGGATACAAAATAAGATTAGTAAAATCTTCAAGTCTGGGGGGTATCCTATTATCCTCGAGAGATTTTATCTTCAATTTATAAAAAGAATTCATATCTTCCAAGATTTGATTTGTATAATTTATTCTATACATTTTGCTCTCATATTCATCCTTAAAATTTTTAAAATCTTTTTCAACTTCTGTATAAGATGATTTTAAATTTTCATGAGTTTTATTCAAGTCATCAAACTCATCAAGTAATTTCATGTGGTTGTCATTAATTAAAGCATGATCTTTTCTAAGGATTTCATGTTCCTTTTGTAGTTCTTCAAACTCTAAAGTTAGACTAGTATGCATTTTCTTTAATTTCCTATATGCATCATGCATGTGTTCAGAAACTTCAAAAAGTTCATCATAACTTAAGTCACATACCTCTTCTTGATCTGACTGATCAAGACTATCAGCCATTAAGCATAGATTAATGACTTCCTCTTCCTTTTCAGTTTCTGATGAATCTGAAGCTTAGTCTGCCTAGAAAGCTCTTTAAAACTTCTTCTTATCCTTCTTTACAGTTGGTTTCTCCTCTACCTTCTCCTTGCTTGAAGTGGCTTTGAGTTTTGGGCATTCAGTCTTGATATGTCCAAGTTTCTTGCACTCATAGCAAATTACATCATTTGAAATCTTGGCATTTCTATTAAATTTACCTCTATTCCATTACTAGCATCTCTTCTACTTCCTCCTTAGAAAGCTTCTGAATTGTCTAATCATTAGAGCGATATCATCTTCATCCTCAGGTTGTGAGTGTTCACTTTCAGATTCCTCTACTTTCAGTGCTCTGTTCTTCTCCCTTCGTGGTTCTCCTACATCAATCTTTCTTTGGCTAACTCCTTGCTCGTAAGTAATAAGTGAACCAAGATGATTGTCAATAGAGTAAATGTTTAGATCTTTAGACTTTGTAATTGCAGTAATTTTAGCATCATAAGTAGTAGGAAAAGAACGAAGAATTTTATTAACCATTTTAGCATTCGTTAGTTCCCTACCCAATGCATGTAAAGAGGTGACAATTTGTGTGAATCTTGTGTACATATCAGAAATGGATTCATTTGATTTCATGTGAAATTGTTCATAATCATGCAACAAGATATTGAGTCTAGATTGCTTAACCTCATTAGTCCCCTCATAAGTTATACAAAGTCTATCCCATATGTCCTTTCCACTTTTACAAGTAGAAACCCGCATGTAATCTTCTGATTTAAGAGCACAAAAGAAACTATTCAAGCATTTTGAAACTTGCATTGATACCACTTATTGAAACATGTTCAATATAAATTAGGTTGTTAAACCTAAGCTTATGTCCCAGCGGCTCACCAAGGGGGGGGGGGTGAATTGATAATTAAAAATTTTACCCCTCTTTTTAAATTTAACAACGAGAAAATAAACTTTAGTGAATTTTATAGAAAACATTTTTCAACCACAAGTTAAAAATAGTAAAGAAAAAATAAAAGCAGCAGAAAAATAAAAGACACGAGATTTATAGTGGTTCGGTCAAACACGACCTACATCTACTCCCCGGAGGCACCCTTCAAGTATTGAACTAATACCAATAGTGACTCTCCTTTTGCACCCACAACAAGGCGGAGAAGCTCTTACAAAAACTCTCTTCCACCACTACCCGGTGCGGCAGAGAACTGTCATCTTTTTACACTCTTCCCAGTGTTGGCATAGAACCGTCCATCCTTTAACACTTTACTGATGTAGGCAGAGAACCCTTCATCCTTTCACACTCACTTAGTGTGGGTAGAGAACCCATCGCCCTTTCACACTCTCCTAGTGTGGGCAGAGAACCCTTCGGCTGTTCACACTCTCCAAGTGTGAGAAGAGAACCCTTTGACTATTCACACTATTGAAGTGTCGATAGAGAACCGAATATTCTTGACATATCTTCTCATAAGAAATCTAGAAGGAAGAGAGAAAAGAGTGAAGTAATCGAAAACCACAAGTAGAAATTTTTTTCTTTGAGTTCCAAGTGAATCTTTCATGCTCCAGTAGTAAGAAATCTCCAACAAACACTATCTCACATTCTTTCCTTGACTCTCCTTTCAATTGGCTTGAAGATCAATAGGTAAAAAAATTTAGTGGCAGTCTAAATTGGTCTATTTATATGAAAGACAAGAAAAACCATCCAAAAACTACAAATTTTTAAGTCAACACACAGTTGATCATCCTGTATGATCGTGGATCATCCTAGACGATTTTACTTAAATATGTGGAAATGAACCAAATATACATTGGTACGATCTACAATCGTACCCGAGCATCGTCCCATACGAACTAGGTTCGTCTGGTACAAACAGTTATACTATAGGTCGGTTCCCAAAAACTGCAGGACATTGCCAAAACTTGAAGAGTCGGTTCACTTCGTCCTGGGATGAAAATTAGTTCATCCAGATAAAATTTTTACATAGAGCAATTCATACTGGGACGAATTTGCATTCGTCTGGATGAAAATTTTCCATAGAGCATTTCATCCTGGCACAAATATGAATTTTGTATGAACGAAAATTTTCCAGAGGACATTTTGTCCTGGGAAGAAATTGAGCTCGTCTGGACGAAAATTTTCCAGAGAGTATTTCATCCTGGCATGAATATAAATTTCATCTGAATAAAAATTTTTCAGTGAACATTTCATCCTGGGATGATTAAACATTTATCCTGGACGATCAGAACTTAGAAAAATTTTCTTCGACTCATGTTCGTTCCATTGCTCTTTAGAGGAGATAACTAACTTGATCGTCCCGTATGAACTATGTTCATCCCGTACGATCAGTATAAATTTTTAAAGATCTCCTTAAGTGTGTGTGTGTTTATTCACTCAATTACAATCACTCCCTCTCAAATTTAATTCAAAGAAAAGTACAAGCTTCAATTCAAAAAATTTCTCATGCTAAATTTGATTTGAAGTCTTCAGTAGTTTGGAGTTTGATTTTCCTGAAATGTTAGTTCACACAAGAGAAACGATAAATCTTCCAAAAAAATATTAGGAGATATCAACACATAAAATAATAATATTTGAAATCATCAAAACTATACAAGTTACTAGAATGTAAAACATGCAAATAACAACTCTCTTAAGATAATTTAGATATTATATTTACCCTATTCATAATATAACATGTAGTGCTAACTACTTCAGCCCAAAAATATTTAGAAAGTGAATATTCAACCAATATGGCTCTAGCGGCTTCAATTTATGTTCTATTCTTTTTTTTCGGCTATCCCATTCTGTTGAGAGGTTCTAGGTGCAGAAAAATTATGATCAATTTTTTTTTTTTTTATAAAAATCCTTAAGTTTATCATTTTTAAATTCACTGTCATGGTCACTTTGAATTGTTAAAATCTTACACATTATTTTCCTCTAAATCCAAATAAAAAAGTTTCTAAATTTCTTAAATGATTCACTCTTATGAAATTAAAATTTAACTCATCTGAACCTCAAGAAATCATCAACTATCACAAATCCATATACATTTCCTCCTAGACTAACAGTGTTAATTGATCCAAAAAGATTCATATAAATAATCTCTAATAAATTACTAGTTCTAAGATCCTTATTGGACTGAAAAGAGGACTTCACCTATCTTCCTAATTGACATGCATTGCAAAAGTGATCATTAGTAAAGTTTAGTTTTGGTATTCCTCTAACCAAATCTTTTTTGGTAATTTTCCTAAAGTTTTTCATGCTAGCATGACAAAGTCTCTTATGTCATAACTAAGATTCATAAAAAAATGTTTTTTTAAAAAAAGCATTAGGAATTTTAATACAATTGAAATCTTGCATATAAACATTGTTTACCCTTATTCCATGCAAAACATTATTATCATTTAGGCTTAATATGCAGCTAGTGGGAAAAAAATTTATATTCTACCATTTATCACAAAGCTGACTTATACTTAATAAATTATGCTTTAAGTCTTCTACAATCAATATATTTTCTATGAAAAAAATTTATAAGTTTCTGATCTTATATGTGCCAACCACTTTCTTAGTAGTGTTATCTCACAATGTAACCTTGCCTCTATTTCTAGCTTCCAGCGATATGAACTATTTAGTATCTCCATTCATATGCTTTGAACAGCCGCTGTCCAGGTACCAAATGCTCTCATGAGGCCTTGTATGAGAGTGTTCCTATAAAAAAATCAAATGTTAGACTTAGGAACCCAAAAAAGCATGGGTTTTCCTTTTGACAAAATAAAATTAAATGTAAGTATGATATGACTATGTTTATGCATCTTAGGTCTCCATACTAAATTTGTTTTTCTAAGGTACATGTGTGTGAGTTATGTCCAATCATCCCACAAGTATAGCATTTTACTCCAGGAAATGGGTTTTTCAAATTTTCATAGTAAATATATCTCTTCGTGGGTTTTAAAGTTTTTGATCCCAAAATAGGATTTATAAAATCTTCATGTGTTGGGGGTTTCCTATTTTCCTCGAAAGTTTTTACTTTCAACTTAAGAAATGTGTTTACATCTTCTAACACATTAATATCATGTTTTAAATAGTGCTCTCTATTCTCAGATTCATCCTTGAAATTTTTAAAATATTTTTTCAATTGAGCATAAGATGTTTTTAAAAGATCGTTCTTTTTATTCAAGTCATCGAGTTCATCAAGTAAGCTCATGTGGTTATTATCTATCAATGCATGATATTTCCTAAGCATTTCATGCTCTCTTGGCAATTTTTGCATTTATAGGTTCAAACTAGCATGCATTTTCTTAAGTTTTCCATATGCATCATGAATTGTTTCAGAAACTTCTAACAATTCATTATAAGTCAAGTCACAAACCTCTTTTTGATATGACTGATCAAGATTATCGGCCATTAAGTACAAATTGGTGACTTCCTCCTCCTTTTGTATTTTTGACAAATCTGAAGCTAAGTCCTCCCAAAAGGCCTTTTGAAATCTCTTTTTGTCCTTCTTCACATTTGCTTTCTCTTCTACCTTCTCCTTGTTAGGAGTAGGTTTTAGATTTAGGCAGTTTGATTTTATATGTCCAGGTTTCTTGTATTCATAGTAAATCACATCATAAGAAATCTTAACATTTTAATTGAACATGCCTCTATTCCACTGCTGGTTTCTCCTCTTCTTCCTTTTAAGAAAACTTCTGAATTGCCTAATCATCAAGACAATGTCATCCTCATCCTCAGGTTGCGACTGAATACTCTCCGAGTCCTCCACTTTTAGTGTAATGTTCTTGTCATTTCACTATTCACCTCCATCAATCTTTCTTTGACTCACTTCTTGCTCGTAAGCTATCAGTGATCCAAGAAGATTATTAATAGAGTAAACATTTAAATCTTTAGAATCTATAATTATATGTTTTTTGGCATCATAAGCAGTAGGCAAACAATGAAGTATTTTATTGATCATTTCAGCATTCATTATTTCCCTACGTAACATATTTAAAGAAGTGACTTTCTAAGTGAATCTTGTATACGTGTTAGAAATAGATTCATTGGATTTTATGCAAATAATTTATAGTCATGTAATAAGATGTTTAATCTAGATTGTTTTACTTTATTAATCGCTTCATAAGTAATACAAAGCTTATCCCATATGTCCTTTCCACTTTTGTAAGTGGAAACCCACATGTAACCTTCTGACTTAAGTGCACAAAAGAAACAATTTAAGCATTTAGTATTTAACTATGTTAAGTGACGTTCTTCTACAGTCCAATCAGTAAAGGGTGTTTCAACTCTACTTTCATCAACTAATCTAGTTGGTCTAGTATACCCTTCTTGAACTAAAATCCATGCATGATAATCAAGTGATTGTAGAAAAGTAGACATGCATATTTTCCAAAAATCAAAAGAAATATTGATAAATAATGGAGGTCTAGTGATCGAATACCCTTCAGGTGTGTTTCAATTTCCAAAAGTAGCCATGCTTGTTTTTTAAAAAGTAATTTAAACTTATGATTTCGAAATAAAGTTCTGATACCACTTGTTGATTTCGTATAGGTTGTTAAACCTAAGCTATTATCCCAAGGCTAACCAACACGGGGGTGAATTGGCAATTTTAAAAATTTTCTTGAACTTTTTAAATAAAAAACTAATTTTGAAATTTGTAGCAAGTTAATTAAGTTTCAAAATAAAACTTTTTATCACAAAAAATAACTTGTAGTAAATAAAATACATAAATTAAAAAGACACAAGAATTTATAGTGGTTCGGTCAAACATGACCTAAATCCAATTCTTGATGACTCCCTCTTCAGGTATTACACTATTACAAAAGTGACTTTTCTTTTGTCACCATAGCAAGGCAGAAAAGCCTTTACAAAAACCTCTCTTCAATCTCTAGTGCGGCAGAGAACCGTCATCCTTTCACACCCTCCAAGTGTTGGCAGTGAACTGTCTTCCTTTCACACCTTTTAAGTGTAGGTAGAGTACCTTCATCCTTTCACACCCTCTAAGTGTAGACAGAGTACCTTCGTCCTTTCACACCCTCTAAGTATAGGTAGAGTACCTTCATCCTTTCACACCCTCCAAGTGCTGGCAGAGAACTTGATCTTCTCCAAAGATCTTCTCATGAGCAATTAGAAAGAATAAAGGAAGAGTAAACACCAAAATCACAAAGAGGTCCTTATCTTTGAGTAACCTTGTGAACCCTTCACACTCCACCTGTAAGAAATCTCTCTTTCAATTTCCCTTGAAAAATCACGAAGACAAGACTTTTTCACATCAGTTTTAGTGGACCTTTTATATCAAAGACATGAAAAACCATCCAAAAAAACTAAAATTTTTAATTTTGAGCATACATGATTGTACATATGAATAGTTTAAATACTGTTGTGTATGAACCTATTCTGAATCAATATAAAGTAGTTCATACACGATCATCATCCGATACGAACAGTTGGAAAATTTTTATGTTCGTCGGGATAAAACATCAGGACAAAAGGGACTTATCAAATTTGTACTCTGGAAGGTATATATGAATGGTATATCATACAATATGATTAGTTATATAAATTTTCAAGTTCGTCGGGATGAACGGTCGGGATGAAAGGGATCCATCTATTTTATACTCTGGAAGGCATGTACGAATGACATATCGTACATTATGATTAGTTATATAAATTTTTATGTTTGTCGGGATGAACAATTGGGTTAAAAAGGGACCCATCCAAATCGTACTCTGGAAGGTATATACGAATGGTATATCATACAATACAATCCATACTTAGAAAAGTTTTTTACTTCCTGTTCGTTTGATTGCTCGAAGGGAAAATAACTGATCAGATCTTCCCGTACGAAAAAAAATTATACGGTATGATCAGTTTAAAATTTGTAGATTTTAAAATCTTCCCCAGTGTGTGTGTGCACAGTTACTCAATTATAATCACACTCTCTCAGACTCAATAAAATAAAAAATACATACTTCTTTTATAATAAACCCTAAACTGATCTGATTTGAAGTCTTCAGCAATCTGGAGTATAATTTCCTTGAAATGTTAGTGCACACAAATAATAAAATAATTCTTCCAAAATATATTAGGAGAAATAATAATCAAATCAATAATATTTGGAATCATCAAAAGTATACAAGTGGTTAGAATATGAACAATACGAACTAAGTAACAACTATCTTAACAAGAGCTATTTATTGCCTTCTCTGACCTCTTGAGCTCCCTTCCAAACACACGCTTACTTACCCTTACCATCTAGATATTTTTAGTTTCAATCATCAAATATTTAGAGCACTCTTACTAGATTTATAAATCTAATGCTAAAGGCTTCCACAACTCCATTAGCTACTCTTATTGAAGACTATCACTAGAAGATTTGAACCCTTTGAATCAAGCTTTTTATTTAAACTCTTGCTGGCATTTATTCATCAATCTTATTCTACATGTAGAGTTATATACCAAAATAAGAAATATGATTAAAGAGATGACAATGGAGGAGATTTTGAGGGTGATGATTATAAAGCTTAGTTATGTTTATGATGACCTTTACACTAAGGCTATTTTAAATTATTCTAAAGTTGGGCATAGATAGACTCGTCCCTAGTGTCCTAGTGCTAGTACTAGTTTGATCAATTTTAACTTAATGCCACAACAATAAAAAGTCTTGTACTACAACACTAGCCTTATTTTAAGTAGGAATGTCCTATTATTTTCAAATCACTCTAGATCTAAAACCTTATTGTGTGTTTGTTCCTTTAGCTTGTTATTTCATTCAAACCCTTTCAAAGTGGTTTGGATCAATGTACTATGATGCCAGGAAGTTTATTAGTACCATTTTAGAGGAGCTATATAATAGTTTGGTGAGTAGATTTATTATCCTTGAGCATATATTTCATGAGAAAAATTAGGTCTTTCTTGAGTCCAACCCCATACTACTAATGTTTGTATCTTCTAAAAATCCTTGACAAATGTGAAGGATACCAAAAATGAATGTGCCTATGTTATGATAAGTGGGTCCCTTTTACTCCCGTGGAAATAAACCAAATATTCCAAACCTCCAACTATGAAATTAATAGTGACGAGTACCTTATCTTTTGTGTAACTATCATATATTATGAAGAAATTTGTATGTTCTTAACCATAAGAGATTTGAAATTCTAGTGGAAAAGGATAGTGGAAAAAATTATTAATTTTACTATATCTTCTGTCACTAAGGAGTTTAAGGTCTGACATTATTTCATCTCTTTAAAGATTTTACATAACAAAAATATAAGTGAAGTGATAAATGATAGGACAGACATTAATTATTGTCTTAAAAAAGAGGTGATTATTAAGTTTGGGAAACTTATCTTCCAGTCTATCCAAAACTTGTCAACTTGTATGGGTTTATAGAATCCTAGTTTAATTTGGGAGTTTTGTGAATCTTAAGAGGTAGTAGGGAACTTAGGAGAAGAGAAAATTTTTCCTTCTTCTACACTAATAAGATCTGAGATCTAGTCAATCAATCAGAAATTTGTCCCGCAACTTGGGGTCGGCTACATAAATCCTTTTTCGTCATTGTGTCCTATTGAAAGTCAAAATCTCATTTAAATTTAATAAAGAAAGATCATTTCTAATATTTTCTAACCAAGTCTTTTTAGGTCTACCACTACCTTTCTTAACATAACTCAAATCTAATACCTCAACTTTCCTTACCAGGTCATCGAAAGGCCTCTGTTTAATATGAGCAAATAATCTAAGGCGACTCTCTCTAATCTTATCTTCCATTGAAGCTACTCCAACCTTATCACATATATGCTCATTTCGCATCCTATTTCTAATGGTAAAGCCACTCAGCCACCTAAGCATCCTCATCCCTGCAACACTTAACTTAGAATTATGCTTCTCTTTTAATGGAAAACATTCATCGCCATAAACCATTTCATGTCTCTCCACCATCTTATAGAATTCTCCCTTAAGTTTGAGGGGGACTTTTCTATCGCACAACAGCCTGTTGCTTTCCTCCACTTCAACCATCCAACTTGAATTTTTCTGATAATATCCCCATTTATTTCACCATCACTATGAATAATAGATCTAAGATATTTAAAATGTGTACTCTTATTAATGACTTGATCGCCCAAAGTCACAATCCCCTCACTTGGTCTATTGCTACTAAAATTACACTCCATATATTCAATTTTAGATCTACTGAAGTGAAAAACTTTAGACTCTAAGGTTGACCTCCATATTTTAAGTTTACCTTCAACTCCCTCTCTAATCTTTTCAACAAGAAGTATATTATTAGCAAAAACCATACACCAAGATACATCTTCTTGCAAATGTGTAGTGAGAACATCCTTGACTGAAGAAAAAATTATATGGACTTAAGGCTGGTCGTTGATGTAATCCAACCGAAATCGGAAAATACTTGGTCAAACCACCATGTGTTTGAACACAAGTACAAGCTCCTGCATAAATATCTTTAATGATTTGAATATAAGCATTATTAACTCCTTTCCTTTCAATAACTCTCCATAGAACTTCTCTTGGAACTTTATCATATATATGCTTTCTTTAAATCAATAAAAATCATATGTAGATCCTCCTTATTCTCTCTATATTTCTCCATCAAACCTCTCAATAAATGTATTGCTTCCATAGTAGTCCTACCCAGCACAGCCTACGCTATATAACTTGCTCCCATGGTTTTAAAGTATCACCCATTAACTTAATTTCTATATAATTCACACACTCATGTGGATCAACTTTATTCTTAAAAATTGGAATTAACATACTCATTCTACACTAATCTGGCATCTTTTTAGTCTTCAAAAGAGTATTAAAAAGTTTAGTAAGCCAATAAATTCCTTCATCTTCTAAGCATTTCCACATCTCTATTGGAATATCATTAGGTCCAAAAGCTTTTCCATACTTCATTTTCTTTAAAGTCTCTCTAACTTTGGTTTTACTAATACACCGATGAAAACAAAAATCTTTATTTTTTAAGGGTGCTAAAGTCACTAAAGTCAATAGTATTTTCACATTATTTATTAAAATGTTTAACAAAATATCTCATACACCTTTGTTGAATTTCTTTTTCACATCACTAGCATCCTCATACACAGACAAATTCTTAAGATCTAAAATCTTACTCTCAAAAACACTTTTGTTAATATTCTATAATTGTTCCCATTTAATCCTAGAAAATTATTTTACTTTATTTTTTATTCTCTGTCCCTTTATCTTAAAGTCCAAAACTAATAATCAATGTTGGGTATATAAATTTTAACTTATAATAACTTTACAATCTTTGCAATCAAATGATCTAATTTTCTTAAAAAAAAACAATCAATCTGTATTTTACTATATCCATTTTATAAGTGATAAGATGCTCATATCTTTTTTTAAATAAGGTATTAACTATTAAAAAATTAGAAGCTAAAGAAAAGTATAATATGGTCTTACCACCTTTATTCATTGTTCCAAACTCATGTCCATAAAGAATGCTTTTAAAATCATCTACCTCTCTACCAACCTGTTCATTAGAATCTCCTCCTATAAAAATATTTTATTTAAAAGGTATCCTTTGTATTAATTCTTCCAAGTCATTCCAAGATTTTAATTTTGAACCCATATCTAAACCTACTTGAGAAGCATACGCACGTATGATACTAATATTCTTAGCATCAAGAACAATCTTTAAAGCAAGATTTTATCTACAATTCTATTAATTTTTATAACATTATCCTTCAAAATCTTATCTATAAACACACCTACATTATTTCTAGTATGACTCCTACCCAAATACTATATTTTAAATCCTAAACTATCAATCTCCTTAGCCTTCTCTCTAACCCATTTAATTTCTTGAATACACATAATATTAATCTTCTTAAAAGTCATAATATCTATTAATTTTCTTGTAATGGATCCTATATTCTAAGTTCCTATCCAAATTTTAATTTTATGGACTAGCTTCTTTTCCTACATTTGTCCATGATGTTGGAACCCTTACCTATTCAACACTACACCCAGGCCTGGTGGAGCATCCTTTGCACAGTTGTTGCTATATTCAGGCTACATAGCACATCAATTCTAGGGGACGCCCTAGCATTAACATAATTTTTTAAATAATTCATGTCATGATTATTTGATATGTTTTATGCTGAATGTCGACTACCTAATGCAGCCCTCCACTTTTCTCATCCAGGACTTGGGACCTGACACAACAATGTTAACTACAACATTATATAAACCCAAAAATAAGGGCTAATATTAAATAAAAATAACATAGCACATAAAAAATTTAAAATATGAAATACAATCATGTTACCTCTGATCAAGACTAAGTTTATAATCTTTAGACAGACTACGTTAAATTTGTTTTTTGAGGATGAACTAAATTAGTGATATTTCTAAAATGATATATGCCTTCTCCAAAATAAATATTTAAATCTATGGCCATTGACTTTGAAAATGTGTAAACTTTTCTTATCCTAAATTTCAACAAATCTATAGGGATATACTATTATAACAGTGAATGGTCCTTACCACTGTTGACCTTATTTTCATATGAGATGGATTAAGGAAAAAAAAAAAAAATCTAAAATTCCAAACCGAAAGTCAAAGCGAAGATCCCTTATCCCATAACATATATTAAGTGATTTTTTAATCACCTCAAAACCAAACGAATGACCTTGGAATCATAATGTATCAA
Source organism: Dendrobium catenatum (assembly GCF_001605985.2). Lineage (NCBI taxonomy): Eukaryota > Viridiplantae > Streptophyta > Magnoliopsida > Asparagales > Orchidaceae > Dendrobium > Dendrobium catenatum. Next base: position 51,811 of record NW_021319229.1, read on the forward strand.
TTGCATATTGATTAAACATGTCCCTAAGGTCAACCATTCAAATTTGTTAGCAATACAAACTCTATAATCCTAAAAAGTGAATAAAATTCTAAAGGATGTAAAATATTCAAATATTTATAGCCCATACCACTAGACTATGCATCTTTTGGAATTTGACTTTGGGAATCTCCCTAGCACCCATAAACATGTTCATGATCATTGTTATGACATGTAAAACACAAAATCAAACTTTTGGTGGACCTTGGTTGGCCATGGTTGACTATGGGCCCACTCAGCCCTAAAACTCCTAAAGTATAAAAAAATCAAACCTTCTCATAAACCTCAATAAAACCATGATTTAGAAATACTTCCAATGCATTCCAAATTTCATTTTTTATGTTTTAAATCTAAACCCAAGTCTTGGTCAAGCAACCACGGTTGATGAAAGTGTCATTTAAGCACTCAAATATGTAATTCATGCTAGAAGACCTCACCATTGCATTGGATCACCTTCCTTGAATAAAAAATGTCATTTTGAATTTGTTGGACGCAACCATAACCCTTAGTCAAACCTGGTTGATTAAGTCAATCATGATTTAACATAACCCAAATATAATGCTCTATGCATTTCCAAACCAAGTCAAGCTCCCAAAATTATTTCAATACATGCTCTAAACTTGCCCAACACTTTCATGAGTCAAACCCCCATTGGATTGACTTGGTCAACCCATAAAATATAGTCAAGTATAAACTCACTCATTCACTCAAACACCAAAAAACTTTGCTTCAAACCTCTTGGAGTTCATCCACATAGCAAACAAGACTCCCGCAACTCCCATCCAAGCTAGGTTTGTCTGATTGATTGGTTTAATAATCAAAGGAACCTCCAAAATGGTTTAAAATGGCTAAATCTCCCAATGCATTCCATTCTCTTGATGGTATCCCACTTATCCTGTTTAAAATTACTCTAAAATATTTCTAAATGGCTCCTAACCTAGACCAAGCCATCATTTTGCCAAAAGTGGTAAAATGTAGTTTCCTCCCCACGAAAGGTAAACCCAACTTATTCTCATGCATATAGCCTTCACCTTTGAGTTTTAACTAGTTCAAACAGGCAACAGCCATCCAAGGGGGAGCTTTTATTAATCCTATCCATCCACTCAAACCATAATGAACTAAATGGACAAAAGGAATGAAAATGATAATTCTAACCTATCTCATTGTGCAAAGCTTCTCAAAGCCAAAAATCTCCATTCTCTGCCTTTCCAGAGCTCTCTTTACCCTTCCCAAACATTTATGCACCATTCCATATCCTCCAAAGCCTCCATTTTAGAAGAGAGAGAGAGACAAAAAAGGATAAAAAGATAATACAAATTTATCTTTTAATCCATCCCAAACCAACTCTTGGGGATTTTAAAAAAGTTTAAGATGACTTCTCCACGAACAAAATAAGCCCAACATAAAAAAATCCATCCACTGGTTATTGAGATATAAACATTTGAAGTTTTAAATTCAAATTAAAAAATACCCAAAGATCTTAGTGCATAGAGCCTCCAAACTGTAGGCATCGAAAGATCTGGTTATGTATAGCTTATGTTGCAAATTTTGGCATATTTTGATGATTGGATAAAAATATATGAGCAATTAAATTTCTTAGTTCATTTTGAACTAAAATCATCTTGGTTTTAACAGAGTAGTCTGATCGTGCCCAAATAACCAAATCAAAACCATGCATCAACCTAAAGATTTGAACCTAGCCAATTGGAACCAGGCGTGCCAAAGTGGTGGATCTAAGTCGTTAGATAGGGACATGCTTAGGTGGTGTATGATAACATGCCACATGTACTAACATGTATCAGATGACGAAGGCGATGACAATGATTGTACCAATGTTAAATTTAAATAAAATGAATTAAAATTTGATTTTAATTCTTAGAATATTTATATATTCACAGATAAAAAATGTAGTGACTAATTAAAAATGTCATTTTTTTTTTTGGGACAGCTCATAAAATTATTAAGCCCCCTAAAAATTAAAGCATGGCCAAGTGAATGTGTTGGCTCAAATATGAGCAATTAATTTTATATAAATACTTGGGATTTTAATGATTCTCATACATAATTTTCCTAAGATAACATGTAGGAAGTATAGAGTCATTTCTTTTAAAATTTTATATGTAAATTTAAATATAAAAGGGTTGTGAAAGTTAATTAAATTGGGATATTTAATATTCAATTTTGAATAAAAAAAGAAAGAAAACAACCCTTAAGGGAGAGTCCCTTTCATAAGTGAAGGTGCCACTTAGAAAATTCTCTAGACCCCAATTTCTTGAAGCTTAAACAACTAACCATGTCCATCTTTCATAAGACCTGTTGAGATTGTTGCAACTTAGTTTTTCGATTGTTGATATTCATGCAACATGTATGTTTTTGATGATTCCAAATATTATTATTTTTTTTTACCTTTTCTCTTAATATATTTTGATGTCTGTATTTTTTATTTTATTGAGTCTAAGAGTGTGATTGTAATTAAGTAACAGTGCAAACACACTAGGGGAGTGTTTAAAATTTGTAATATTTAAACTGATCATACTGTACGAAGTCATTTCATATGGGACAATTTGTTCAGTTATTTTCCCTTGCAAGCAGTTAAATAAACTGCATGTAGAAAATTTTTTGTAAGTACCGATCATACTGTACGAAGGTTCCTTCGTACAGACAACATCCAGAATACGAATTAGATGGGTACCTTTTCATCCCTATGAATTGAAAGTTTCTTCTTAATTGATCGTACTGTACGATCCCTTGTCAGTACAGATGATGTCCAAAGTATGAATTAGATGGGTCCCTTTTCATCCCGACGAATTCAAAGTTTCTTCTGAACTGATCGTACTATACAATATCTTGTTCGTATAGATGATGTCCAGAGCACGAATTGGACGGGCCCCTTTTTGTCCTGATGAACTTGAAAATTTTCTAAATGTATCATTTTGTACGATTCCCTGTTCGTACAAACGATGTCCAGAGTACGAAAATGTGGGGTACCATTTCATCCCGACGAAGATGAAAAATTTTCTAACTGTTCCTACATTACTGGAAGATCATCGTGTATGAAATCATTTCATACAGATTCACAAATGGTTCGTACATAATAGTTTTTGAACTATTCATATGTACGAACATATGATCGTACACGCTCAAACTGGAAAATTTCAGTTTTCTGGTTGGTTTTTCATGTCTTTCATATAAAAGGTCCTTAAAAACTAACCTAAAAAGAGTTGTTCTTCATGATTTTTCATTGACAAGTGAAAGAGTGATTGTGGGAGAGTGTTTGAGAGAGATTTCTTGCAAGTCGAGTGTTAAGGGTTCACAAGGTTACTCAATGGTAAGGATCTCTTTGTGTTTTTAGTTACCACTCTTCTTTTCATTTTTCTAGTTGCTCGTGAGAGGATCTTTTAAGAAGATTAGATTCTCTACCAACACTTGGAGGTGTGAAAGGATGAAGGTTCTATGCCGACACTTGGAGGGTATGTAAGGATGACAGTTCTCTGCTGATACTTAGAGGGTGTGAAAGGATGGCGATTCTCTACCGATACTTGGAGGGTGTGAAAGGATGACGGTTCTCTACCAACACTTGGAGGGTGTGAAAGGATGAATGTTCTCTGCCACACCGGAGATTGGTGGAATAGAGGAATTGAAAAGGCTTCTCTACCTTGCAGTGGGGGAAAAAGGAGAGTCACTTTAGAAATACTGCAATACCTAAAGAGAGAGTCTTCAAGAAGTGGATGTAGGTCATGTTTGACCGAACCACTATAAATCTTTATATCTTTTTATTTTCTGCACTTATTTTATGTAATTTATTTAATGTGGTTGAAATGCTTATTTTAATCTAAAATCAAATTGCTATAAAATTTAAAATGGTTTTCTATTAAAAAATCTAACATAATTTTTAAATTACCAATTCCCCCCCCCCTCTTTGTTAGCCTTGGGACAATTTCTTAGGTTTAATAATTTATACAGAATCAACAAGTTTGAAGTCCTGGTTTTAAAGTGCCTATGTGATTTAGCTTGCTTTCCAATCTAGGTCGATGTAAGTTCATAATTGCATTGCATTAGTTATATTTGGGTTACAATTGTTTAGTTCCCAACTTAGATATAGGTTTGGTGCCGGACCTAAAATCATACCCAACATGAAGCAATTAGTCTAAAGTTTCTAATAATATGTCAACTCAAACTAAATCTCGAATCCTCCAAAATTTAAAGCTCTATATAGGATAGAATGGAGTACTTTTGAATAGTTTTTAGAATCCTAAAGTGCACTCTATATTTCATCGATTGGTCTACAAAATTAATGCTCAAAATTTGTTGATGAACCAATGATGGGCCACATGGAAATGTCAACTGAATACGTAATTGAGGGTTTAAATTTTATGTAAAATCAATGGAACTTTGAAAAATGATTTCTCCTCTTTTAATTGTCCAAATCAAAAGATCTTAGACTCTATGTTTTTAGCTTGAGGAGTTAGTATGAAACACCCATGGTTTTAGGTCATGGTTATTAACACAATAAGTGTAATTCTAAAAATATCCTATGGTATATTTCTTCATTTATTTGTAAAACATTAATCATTAGAGGATTAAATTTATGAGAATGATTTTAAGTTGTGTTTTATGAATACCCAAAATTTTTCAATTTAGTTTAAATTTCTTAAGAGTTCCAAATGATTTTTCTTAACTTATAGAACATAAATAACTAAAAATATATAAAAAATAATAAATTAATCTCAAACACTTGAAATAATCCTTAAAATTCATCTCAAACATTTGGAGAGAATTGCTAGAGGTTTGTAGTTGATTGGGTACATAAATAAGAAAATGCCTCTAATTAAAAAATTAAATGAATACAAATATGCATTAAGCTTGTAAAAATCATTACTAGTTACAAAAATTCCAAATTGAGCAAATTTAAAGGCATTGGACTCATCTCTAGGTCTAGTATTATGAAAATTATAAAAACTCTATAATTCATTATAAATTAAAGAGTGAATTTGGTCGAACCAAATATACACAAATGTTTAAATTTTTTAAATCCATAATTGCGTATAGAAAAATCTTAGTCCAACAAACTCAAATGCATTAGACTCATAATAAAATCTAGTATTTATAGAAAATATTAAAATTTAGGATGACAAAATAAAAAGTCAAGAAATGAACCCCATATTAAATGCATTAAAATATTTATTAAAATACAAAAAACTCAATAAATCTTCAAAATTTCAGTAAATAAACAACCTAATGAATTAAATTAGATAAGAACAAAAAAATAAATAACTAACACTCTAGTAATAAAAATTTTAGGCTAGACTACCTCAAACAATGGGTTAGGTGCTCTAAGGAGGCCTTGGTCCTCATGCCCATTATGATAACACCCTGAAAGAATTTGATAAAATGTAAACTTTAAAATTTTAAATTTAATAAATCATCTATAAATAAAACTAAATAAATTTAAAAGTTAATAAGATAATATTTAGACATTATAGATTCTATACCCATGTGTTTGATTCCTTTTAGGAGGTCAAATGTGTACCAGATAGAAAAGCTTTAAGGAGCAAAACACTAAATTAAAATAAAAGACTATATACTATCCATTTACCCAAGTTTTCGAGGAATGGTAGCATTACAAATATGAGCCCAGGACTTGCTGATCAATAGCTTTTAGCACATAGAAGTTATTGAGTGCTATGTTTTATAAAATTTGAAATTAATAATTACGACAATTAAATTCTCTTTAAAAAAAAATTAAATTCAAAATATTAAAATCATTAAATACTTAAATTTAAGCCATCCCTTAAAGAACTTAAATAAATTAAATTAATTATAAAAAAATTTTAAAATAAAAAAAAACTAGGACATATCCAAGCCACATAATCTTTTACATACACTTAGATGGTTTTATAGGACAACCAACTATAGCCTTGTCTAGGCCAGTGATTTCATTTTATTTGTTTGGAGTGCCTTGCCTAGGGGGTACTCATGATTGTGTGTCTACTTTTTGTATTATGAATGTTATATTTAATTTATGTTGGTGTACCAAAGATCGAAGAGAAAATTTAGGGCCATGTAATTTTATTTCAATATAAATTTTTATATATACAACTGCTCACACTTCACCATTTCATATGTGCATTTTATATAATTTCTCTTTTGTATTCCTCTAAAGTAAAATATACCTATGAAATGATGTAAAGATAAATTTAAAAGTAATTATTTAAATGTTTTAAATCATTATATAGTTAAATTGACTTATAATGTGTGAAGAGTTATAAAAGATTAAAAGTGATTGTTTATATATGTATATTTATTCTAAAAATAAAGATTCTTCTTCTTTTGAAGATCATTATCTTTTGGAATACTATAGAAGATCCAACATTAAGAATATAGAAGAAAAGAAATAAATAATTATAATCAAATCTATATTGTTGACATGTAAACAATGGTCAAACCCCTCGACTCAACTTATGATCAGATTAAACCATCAGCTTGTTTCAACCACCCACGATCCCACTTATCAAAAATGCTCACGATAAAATTGAATGCACGGGTATATTACATGCATATGCACATAGAGAAAGAGAACAAAAAGGGGATTTTATAATAACAGCTACAAGCAAAGCTGAAGCCCCACTCCTCTTTATGTGATCGACGCCTCCCTCCTCACTATCTGAACCCGCTGTGCCCTAGCAACGTCGAAGCCACCACCGCTCCACTACCTATCTTCTCCAAGCCTTAAGTTATTGTCGCCTCCATTAATTTGCAAATGCTATCAGTCCACTTTCACAAGAGCCTAAAAAACTCTTGCTCGTGCCCTAGGTGGCCTGACCAGCCACCAATTAAGTCTAACTTCCCCTTTGCTAACGTCTGCACCCGACTCCATCTGCCTGAACTTTGTATAGCCTCCATTTATGCCCTGGCTCGATTGTCTCTCTCTTCCTCTCTTATTATATATATCTTATGTGAAGAAGGTTAGAAGTTAAGAATAGAGCCGCTGGAGGCGGAGCGAAGCAGAGGGAAGAAGACCAGAACAATAGAGAAAAGTATAAAACTGTATATCTGAAGATGGTTACAGAGTACATATTTATAAACAGGAAATGGTAAAATAGGTAAATAAGATATGTGCCTAGACCGTGTGCTTATAGGCTCCCTCAAATTAGGCATTCGTGGAACGAATGGATAATTTGGATCAGAGATAGTAAAATCGAGTAGAAGCAAACGGTTTAGTTAAGATATCAGCAATTTGTGCTTCAGAGGGTAAATGTTGAATATGAATGTCGCCGGTAGAGATGTGTTGTCTGATAAAATGGTAGTCGATCTCGATGTGCTTCGTCCTTGCGTGGAACACCGGATTCTTGGCAATAGCTATTGCAGAGACATTGTCATAGTGAATTGTTGTGGGTGTTGTTTGATCAAGTTGTAGTTCGGCGGAGAGACGTCGGAGCCATAAGACCTCTGAGGCGGCAGCTGATAAAGCCCTGTATTCTGCTTCGGTGGATGACTTGGCGACCGTGGCTTGTTTCTTGACATACCAAGATATCAAATTTGGTCCTAGGAAGGTACAATAACCGGAAACAGACTTCCGGTTGGACTGGTCAGACGCCCAGTCTGCATCTGTGAATGTCTGTAGCCGAACATCTCCTGGTATAATTGGAAGCCCGAAGTTAGAAGTGCCTTTAACGTAGCGAAGAATACGTTTAAGGTTTTGGAAGTCTTGCGTCGTAGGTTGTTGCATATGTTGGCAAGCCCGATTGGTTGCAAATGCTATGTCCGGGCGCGTTATCGAGAGGTATTTAAGTGATCCTGCGAGCCGTCGATATAGCTGAGGATCTGGAAAGAGTTGAGTGTTGACAGTTCTGTTTGTAGAAGCTGGAACGATAGGGGTAGGGGCTGCCTTGCATTGCTCAAACCCGGCATCCTGGATCAGTTTATTTGCATAGTGTTCTTGGGTGAGGAAGAACCCGTCTGAATTTCGCAGAACTTGAATTCCTAGAAATAGGGATATCTGTCCAAGTTGCTTGAGGGCGAAGCTGTTGTGGAGTTCCGCGAGCAGCACTTGAATGCTAGGTTGATCGTTACCTGTGACAAGAATGTCGTCAACATAGATTAAGAGATATATGTGAATATGATTTTTGGAAAATATGAGAAGAGAAGGGTCGGAGCGACTGAACCCGAAACCACGTGATTGCAAAAAACTTGTGAATTTTTGGAACCATTGTCGTGGCGCTTGTTTGAGGCCGTAGAGAGATTTGTGCAAACGAGGTTTGGTTGACTTGTGTCCTCAAATCCGGGTGGTTGGCGCATGTAAATGTCATCGGGTAGATCACCATGGAGAAAAGCATTTGAAACATCTAGTTGGAGCATCTCCCAATTGCGATTTACTGCAAGGGTGAGAAGAAGACGGATGGTGGGATTTTTGCAACGGGACTGAACGTTTCGGTGTAGTTTTCACCATACGTTTGATTATAGCCGAGAGCTACCAATCTTGCTTTGTTCTGTTTCTGATTTAATACGACTTCTGTTTCCGTACAATTCTGTTCTGATATGATCTGAGTTTCTGATTTCTGTCTGATGAGTTTGGTTTTGGATTCTGAGAGTTTTGATTGGTGGTTTGTTGCTTTGCTGAGCTGTTGAGCTCACTCTTGTTTTCTGGTGGTTTTCAGGTTCTGGGAAAGGGAAGGAAGTCCAGGAGTAGATTTCTGATTCTGATCCGTATAGGTATTGTTTGTACCTTTTGATTTTTGTACAGTCATGGCTTTTCTGTTCTGTCTTTCTTTCTGTTCAAAAGCCATGTACTGTATCTGTAGATGATTGTTTTGAGGAAAATGAAAATATAGATGTTTTGTTCCGCTGTGTTTGATGATTCATAGTGGCTCTGTGTTTGTGTGTCTGTTGAGTTGATTAATTTGGAAGATTCAGTTCAGTAACCAAATTCCAAAGCCAGATCCTGGATAAAAGGTTTTGTCGCGGCCCGGTGCGAGCAGGATCCGTCCCGGATCGGGTCGGGTCGTGACAGATTCTTCCAATTTCCACCATGTAATGCATATGTATGATGTGCTACATCAAGTCAAGGCCATCCCCTCAAGGAATGGCCTAATCGACATCAAACTCTAGTGGATTCATTCAAATTGGACTAGGCCAGTGGTTTTTCTCCTTTTTAATGTTTTCCACGTAAAAATCTTTATGTATCTTATAAATATTGCACCCTCTCTGTTATGTGATTGTGTGTTGGATCTTCGTACAAAACTAAGGCGTTAAACTTTATAATATACTAGGATGCAACTATATATATCTAATAAATTTTATTATTATTTTTTATTTTATATAAGTTAATTATCAATAGTATATTTTGTGAAAAGGATTAGAGGAGAAGAACTGAGCCGCTGGAGGCGGAGCGAAGCAGAGAGAAGAAAACGAACAATAGAGAAAAATATAAAACTGTATATCTGAAGATGGTTACAAAGTACATATTTATAAACAGGAAATGGTAAAAATAGGTAAATAAGATATGTGCCTAGACCATGTGCTTATAGGCTCCCTCAAATTAGGCATTCGTGGAAAGAATGGATAATTTGGATCGGAGATAATAAAATCGAGTAGAAGCAAATGGTTTAGTTAATATATCAGCAATTTGTTCTTCAGAGGGTAAATGTTGAATATGAATGTCGCCGGAAGAGATGTGTTGTCTGATAAAATGATAGTCGATCTCGATGTGCTTCGTCCTTGCGTGAAACACTGGATTCTTGGCAATAGTGAAGATTGGAACAAGAATTTTAGGAAAAATGGGTTGCTGGGTAAAGGTTTGAGTAGGGATTTTGTTTGGTTGCTTATTGTGGTAGGGATAACTAGCCTCATAGAAGACAACGTGGCGGGAAATATAGATTTTGTGATTGTCGATGTTGAAACATTTGTAGCCCGATGAGGAGAGTAACCAACAAATGCACATTGTTGAGAGCGAGGTTGAAGTTTATTTGTTTTGTATGGTTTTAACCATGGATAACAAAGGCAACCAAACGCACGAAGATGAGTATAGGAAGGAGATTTATTGTAAAGAGCTTTGTGAGGTGAATTACTGTGAAGGGCTTTGGAGGGTAGAAGATTTATTGTGTAGTTTGCAGTATCCAAGGCTTCAGCCCAGAATTGATCTGGGAGGTGAGAGGTATGAAGCAAGGCACGAGTTATGTCAAGTAGATGCCGGTGCTTCCTTTCCGCGAGCCCATTCTGTTCGGGTGTGTGAGGACAACTCATGTGATGCTGAATACCGTGGTCCTGGAGGTAGGATTTAAACGCAAGGCTAGTGAATTCCCCTCTGCCATCAGATCTGAATGTTTTAGGAGTGGTTTTATATTGATTTTGGATTAAGCTGCAAAACAATTTAAATTTTGTAAGTGTTTCATTTTTGGAATGCATGAAGTACAACCAATAGTATCGAGTAAAATAATCCACAAATATGACATAGTATCGAAAGCCTTGTAAAGACGCTACGGGTGCCGGCCCCCATACATCCGAGTGAATAAGCTCGAATGGGTGTGAGGTAACCAAGCTGCTATCTGTAAAAGAATGTTTGTGGCTCTTGGCCATATTACAGGAATTGCAAAAAAAAAAGACAAAGAAAAGTTCTTGAGCTCAGGATTTTCTTGAGCCAGAGCATGAAGAATTCTGTTATTCGGGTGACACAGGCAGGTGTGCCAGGTAGCTGAAGAAGTTGTAGTAGTGTGGAATGCTTGCGGTTGTTTGTCCGTAGCGACATGAAGTTGGTAAAGACCGTTACGTAGACGGCCACGAACTAGTAGATGATTGTCCTGCATATCCTTGACAGTAAAGCCATTAGAGTCGAAAGTTATGGAAATCTTATTGTCTGTGGTTAGTTTTGAGACTGATAAAAGGTTGTGAGTAAGAGAAGGAACATGAAGAAGATTGCATAGGTGAAGCTTACGGGGCGTGTCCGGTAACGGAAGCAAACCTTGACCGTAGTTTTGTATCGGCAGCGATGAACCATTGGCAATTGTGACCGATTCTTGACCTGTGTAAGGGGAGGGTTGGTGAAGCATATTGCTGTCGGAGGTAAGATGCGTGGTAGCGCCAGTGTCTAAGATCCACGGTTGGTAAGAGTTCGGCGACGGCTGGGCAAGCATTGCGCGGGGGCCATTGGTGATAGTGGGTGCGAATTTGAGATTGCACCTGTGCCAACAGTTGATGGCGATGTGTCCAATCTTGCCGCAGATTTGGCATGTTGGGCGTGCTGCAGAGGAGGTTGCGGACGAAGAAATGTTGTCACTGTCTTCAGGTTGCCGAGCTTGAGTATTCTTGGGTTTGTTGAATCGTTTTTGATAACGATTTCCGGGCTGATTTTGAGAGGTGGCATAGAGAACAGTAGCATTGAGTAAGGACTGATCTTTGTGTAAATCTTGATTTATATGAATCTCTTCACTGCAGAGAAGTGAATAGAGATTGTCGACCGGAAGCGGAGATGTGCGGATCGCAGTTTTGAACGAGTTGTAGGAAGGAGGTAGTCCATTTAGGGTGTGGAGAACTACATCTTCCGGATCAATGTTGACGCCGGCTGCTGCAATATTGTCAACGATGGTCTTGATTTGTGACAAGTATTGTTGCATAGTGAGATTGTTCATTTGGATATGATGGAGCTCGTTCTTGAGCTGAATCACGCAAGAACGGCTTGTGGATTGTAATCGGCGTTCGAGCGTCGTCCAGACCTCGTGTGAGGTTGTTGCAGTGATGACATACGGAAGAAGAGGAGGCGATATTGAGGAGAAAAGTGCAGAGATGAGATGACTGTCAATAAGATGCCATCGAGCGGATTCAGCGGAGGAGGAGTCGGACGGAGGAAGGCATTTTCCGGTAAGATGATCGGAGTAGCCATTAGCGGAGAAGTTTTGACAGACTTGAAGACGCCAGATAGCATAATTTTCAGGAGAAAGAGGATGGGGAATTAGATTCTTGATATTTGAGATCAAGAATTTGAGGGATACCGGAATAGCAAGATCGTTTGTCAAGCTGGTGGTGTTGGTGGAGTTGGGAGGGAGGGAAGAAGATGCTTCTTGATCTCCCATAACCGCTCTGATACCATGTGAAAAGGATTAGAGGAGAAGAACTGAGCCGCTGGAGACGGAGCGAAGCAGAGAGAAGAAAACGAACAATGGAGAAAAATATAAAACTGTATATCTGAAGATGGTTACATAGTACATATTTATAAACAGGAAATGGTAAAAATAGGTAAATAAGATATGTGCCTAGACCATGTGCTTATATATTTTATGAAGACTCATTTGCAGAAGGAACTCACAAGAGGCACTCTCTCAAGGCACTCACCAAAGGTACTAGCCGAAAATAGGCAAACGTGTTGCAATGTCATGCTAGAGAAGTTTGTGCCTTCCATGTATCTATATCAGTCAAATCATCTCTATATCAGTCAAATCATGTATTTATATTATTATTCCTTAGGTGTAATCGCTCTAAGAGAGTGAGTGGTATTTTTTTAGCTTCATGTCAATAACTATTCACAAGTATGATATAGAGCTAGCACTAGGAGAAATTATTCTTTGCTAACACAAAATGGTCCGAAGATAAATTAGAATGTGTCATGTATACCGAACAAAAAAAGTGATGTGAGACGTTCTGGTTGATCTCCGGACGCCGTCTCATATCCGCACAAAATATTTTTTCTAGCATTAGAGCTTTTACTTCACACTCGCCCAACACTTTCTTTCTTTTGCTTTGAAGTAGTCGAGTTAGTTTCATGAGTAGACTCAAGGTGTTGCCTATAATTATTTTTTGATCCAACAAATATAATAACTATATTTCATATGTAGGCCTACAATTTTAGCTATTTATAAATTTTTCAACTTTTTATCTTAATTTATCAAAATTTTCACCAAAATTTTGAATTCGTAACAAAATTTTAACCCATATTTTTTCTTCTTTCATCAAATCTCTAGCCATTTGATTGTACACATGTAAATAAATAATTTGCATAGTTTTTTTTTTAAATTGGTAGAAATTTTATAAAAAAGATAAATCTTAATGACATGTAAATACATATTCCTTTGATTTTTTAAACTATTTGTATTATTTTTTAAACTATTTGTATTATTGTTGATACGTTACTGAAAATAGTCTCGATCAAACACAAATCTCGAGGCAAAATCAAATTGGAAACTTCAAAAATTAAATCGGAGATCATCTTAATTCTTATTTAGCAAATTTATAGTCGAACTGAATGTCTCAAAAATATGAACCCAACGACACCAAATTCGACTCAATCTGAGCCCAAATGAGTCCAAATCAAAGACTCGAAGCACTTTTGGAAGGATCAAATCACAATTTGGGTTACCAAACTGTCTCCAATCGTGACATGCTTATAGTCGAATCGAGCGGCTCGACGAGACAAATCTAACAAGCCCAAGATCATTAAATCATGATATCATTAAGACAGTCAAAGGTCTATTAAACGGTGCATAATCATAGGAATCAAGTTCGGTCATCCATCCAAACCACTCCCAATTTACCATTAATCTTCTACTTATTTACAAGTCATGCTACACAAGAATTCTATAAATAGAACTTCATTTCCTCTTGAAAAGATGGGGAAGCCAAGAGAGAATAAGGAAGAGAATGAAGAAAGCTTCAGCAGCCTAGCTCCTCTTCAACCACCGCCGGAGTTCTGCTGCACCACCGTCGGAGTTCTGCCACACCACCGTCAGACTACCAAGGGATCGGATGCCAGAGTTCTATCGAATCACCACCAGATTATCAAAGGACATTGAAGTGCCACCCGAAGCCGGAGTGTTCCCTGACGCTGAAGTGCCCTTGCCAGATCACCGCCTGACACATGAGTGTTGCCACCTGACGTTGGAGTGACACTAGACTTTTGTGAACTTTCAGTTGACATTTGTATTCTGCTCGTCTTCAAGGACGAGTCAGACCATTGTACTTTGCTCAAATTCTAGTTGAATCATTTTCACCTAGGCTAGGCCCGGTGATTTTTTCCTTTTCCCGTGTTTTCCACATAAAAAATATTGTGTTCTCTATGTGTGAGTTGGATATCCGTGCAACGCTAAGACGTAGAATTATAATTCTATCACCGTGTATATTCTAGCCCGCAACATTTATTTTGTACTATCTAATTGTTTTAAATATCAACAAATAAATATTTATGATACCTATTTTTTTCTTATATTTTTTCCTTCTATCTCTCAATCACTCCCGCTTGCCTTCATTTCTTAATTATTATTATTATTATTACTATTATTTACATATTGTGATTATCATTTTATGATTAGTTATAATCATATAAAATTTTCAATGATCCGATGCTGCCACATGATAATCAAATTGGCAAAATTCATGAAAATTTTTATAATAATCAAATTTAGTTTTTTTAAAGTAGTTTACTAGTAAAATAATATAATTTAGAGTGGAAAAAGTAAATTAAGAAGAATAAAAGCAATGGAATCAATTTATGCGTTAAGAAGGTTGCATATATTGCAAAGAATATTAGAAACCTAATACAATATTGCTGCTAAAATTTTATCCAACTTAATCAAAAAAATATTTTATTGTTTGCTTAGACTTAGGGGGACGACTTTTTTAATGCTTCTTAAAACAATTTTCTAGTACAAAAATTAAAAGTGAGTAAATGTTCTTGCTCTTGTACCGATTTGATTGACCCATCCAAACCACAATTGGGCCAAATGGCCAATAGATAATTTGTGATGATGATCAATAGTGGAAGCAGAAAGTAATACATTTATGAAACTCAAAATCTAATTATTTTTTTACGCAATCGTTGAATCCGAGACTTCTTGATTGATAGTCAAATCTCTCAACCAACAAATCAAGACGAGCTGCGTAAATATCTTATTCTCACACTACAAATTCAAAGACAACCACAACATTTTAAAATAACAACGGCTCTGTCATTTTCTTTTTAGCCGCTCCACCCACTCACATATTGAGTTGCAACTCAAAAGCTTCTCCAATAGGTTGTGATATGTCATTGACTTGCACGAAACCAAAATTTTCATGTGAATTTATATAAGCAAGCCATATATATAAAAAAAAAAACTGCTAAACAACTTGATCATGACACTTATGGAATTATAATTTGATTAGCAAGCCCTAGAAAATATCACTTGATGAAAAGCTCCAATAGATGATGATGTATATAATGATGAATTTGGAAAATATTATGCTTGTTCTTTCAACTTCAGAAGTATATCTGATAATGAATACCTTCCTTTAAGAAACACATACATCGGTCAATATAAAAATACTTCTATTGATTTGAAGATTAATAAGTATATACATAGCATTTTGAAAAGTCAATATTTAAATGTTAACATAGTTTTCATTTAAAGATAAATAGTGGCTCGTTTGGTTCATTTGAAGGAAATGTGAAGAGTGCTATTGAATTATGTTGTTAGAGCATAGTTATAAGATCATATGATACAAGTAACTTAGGTTGCAATAATAGAAAGCAAATGATCTTATATTTATGTATGAATATTTTTTTTTTGTAGTAGATGGTAGCATTGGCAATAATTATACAAGCAAATCTTACATACCATCAGACAAGTTTTAAACTCAAATATGACACTCAAGTATACTATAATTCACATATGAGCAGAAATAAGGAATTTGTAGTTCCCACAATAAATAGTGTACAAGCAAGGACAAGGAGCTTGTATCAAACAAATTAATCTACCTATGGGAGAGAATAGGGGAACTTGTAGCAAGCAAGATAATTCTTGTATGAACATGAGCACAATCTCTTAATGCCTATTGAACAAGTATTCCCTACAAGCTATGTTGAGTGGGATGATAACAGCACAGAGTTATCTTCTATGTGTTACAATTGAAACCTAATTTAGAGTAAAGCCATAGGATCTATGACATTTGTATGTGCAGACAGAAGTTGATACTAAAAAAATAAATCTAATTTTATACTATAACACTACCTTGCATATACTCTGATAAAAATTTTAAATTTATAAACACAAATATCTGAGAATGCTAAACAGGCTAAAATTCTTACTAATACAACATTCTATTTTAAAACTAAACATGCCCCACATGTGCCATGATCGTCACATTTGAGTACCAAATCCAATGGTTTGAGATTGTCATGCTTGCCAAATACTCAAGTCTCATCGTCCTCCTTGAAAGGACTGGAGTTGACATGACTTAAATTGTAAGGTGCCACCTAAATTCCTATAGAAATATAAGTGATTTTAATGTTACCCCGATGATGGTCTTGTTGAAGAAAATTCTCAATTGGAGGGGTCAAATCTCAAATCCAATAAAAGTCTAAACCCCCCAAATCAAATCTATCTCCTAAAAATTAAAAATTAAAATTTATCCACCTCTCACAATCGTTTATCAGGAGTGATATATTTGAAATTAACCTCAGCTCATAAAGAGTAAATGATGTGTCTGGTGTATCACTAAGATTCATCCTCAAATAGTCTTTTTCCACCAGGGATGTGGCATGTACCCTCTGATTGGGTTATTTTATCATAAAATAACATTATTATATTACGATCATGACCAAAGCCTATATGTTCCTTAAAGGATTTAAACTCTTGAATAATAAATCATAGGATATATTCGATAGGCATAATGCCCTCTATCAACTATGGTGGATTTAGATCTATCCCTTTAGATAAACATCAACCTAGGTCTATAGGGTATTCTTGGACAAAGTAAACCATGGCTATTGATAAGGTGCCTTCTGTTAGGTTGAGTCAACCACCTCCTCTGACTAAGTAGACCAGGGATCATGATAGCTCGAGATGAGGAAACCGTGGGATCTTGATCAGAATAATCTTTATTCCCCCATTATAAACTTTAAGTTAAGGTGATAAATTTTAAATTTCAAACTCTAAAATTTATATCCAGATTTTAAACTAAAGCTATTGCTATTATATGCTAGATGTACAAAATAAAATAAAATAAAATAAAAATAAAAATATATTTACAATCTATGCTATGTCTTTAACATCTAACCTTAATCAAAAGTTCTCTCTTATTATCAAGAGGGGTAATTGACTATAAGGGCTTACACTTATTAGAAACTAGAACTCAGATCATAAAGTCCTCACAAAATGAGGGCAAAATCTCTAGATAGTTTCTTATCTAAAACCTAATCTTCCTTCTAAAATTTTCCAGGAACCTAAATTTGTTAAAACTCTCCACCGTCAATTACACAAATAAAAAGGAAAAGAGACCGATGGCGCTAAGAGGCTTGGAAGCATAATATGGAATTTTTTACGCCCATAAATTTTTGGCAACTCCGTTGGGGATGGTTTCTCTTTTCATCTTTGGCTAGTCTTTTAAGTTCTATAGTAGCAACAAAAAATAATAATAATAACATTGAGCTCTATACGGTGAATATCAAGGCATGATATTTGGTTCTTATTTCCAAAAAGCTATCACTAAAAGGTCCTTATAGAGTGAAAAGCAACCATCTATTATGATGGTAAAGAAAAGAAAGTACCATATATGTACGGTGAGCATCGGGGCATGACACTTTGAAACATATCCCAAAATCCACCACTGAAAGGTCCGACATAATAGAAAATAAATATGGAGAACAATATCTCTAAAAATATATATATACAAAAGATTGTTGTGATATCTAGTGTGTACCTCTAGAGATCCACCATTAAAGAAATTCATTAAAAGTGGTCCAAAAGAGGACCCTTACAGTAATATTCTTGATGGTCGACATCTTGAGGAATCCTTCAAGAAATCCCATCATTTTGTAACTATATCCTCTCAGACTGAAGAAGATTCTCATTAGAACTTCATCAGTGCCATCTCTCCCAAAGAGCAAGTGGAGAAAATAAAAGAACTTCTCTGTGAATTTAGAGACTCTTTACCTAGACCTACATTGAGATACTCTGCTTATCCCTTGATGTAATAGTTCACAAATTAGCTTGTAAGCTAGATACAATGCCCATCAAATAAGCTACAAGTAGAATGAGATTGGAGATTAAAGAATAGGTGATTGCAGAAATAAAGAAGCTTATAAGTACATGGTTAATCTAAGAAGAAAAATATATCGATTGGATTTCCAACAACATCTCTAGAAAAAAGAAGAATTTTCAGATCAGTATTTGCATCGACTTTAGGAACCTCAATAAGGCATGTCCAAAAGATGACTTTCTGCTCCAAGTGTTAGAACTCTTAATTGATAACATGTATAACTAAAATATGTTCTCATTTAAGAAAAAATCATTGTGCTATAATAAAAATAAGATGACACTTAAAGAGGAAAGCACATATCATTAAGAATACAAATTGGCATATTCTTCTTCACAATTATGCCCTTTCATCTAAAAAATGCTAGTGCCACTAATCAGCGGGCAAAGATGTATATTTTTTATGAGTTGATGCATCATAAGATTGAGTGTTATGTAGATGACCTTTTTGTCAAGAGCATGGACTAAAAAGACCACTTAAGTGATCTAAGGATTATGTTTGAGAGAATCTAAAAATTTAATCTAAAGATGAACCAACTCAAATGTGCTTTCAGAGTTTCCTCAAGAAAGTTTCTTCAGTATGTTGTACGATATAAAGGGATTAAGGTTGATCTCTAAAAAGTCAAGAAAATTATAAAAATGACGCCTCTAAAAAGTCTCCATCAACTTTATTCTTTACAAGGAATACTTGCAATTATACAACAGTTTATCTCAAAATTATCAGGAAGATATCAACCATATGCAAAGCTGATGAAGAAAGATATCCATTTTGAATGAGATGATGAATGCCAAGAAGCTCTTGATAGTATCAAGAGATACCTATTAAGTCCACTTATTCTTGCAGCACCAATTAGAGGGAAGCCTCTTATCATATTCACAGCAGCATTGGAAGAGTCTCTTAGAGTATTGCTAGCTCAGCTCAATAAATAAGGCAATGAAAAATATACTCTATTACATCAGTTGAAAGTTGATTGGAGCAGAAATATGTTACTCTTTATTTAAGCACTATTTGGCATTAATTTTTGCTGTACAAGAAACTACATGTTGTCTCATAAAATTACACTGATATCAAAGATTGATCCACTGAAATTCTTAAATACAAGACCAATACTGATAGGTCACCTAGCTAGATGGATAGTGATACTTCTATAGTTTGATATCATATGTATTCTACAAAATGCTATGAAAGGGCAAGTCTTAGCATATTTTCTTATCACACATATTATTATTATAGACTCGCCACTCAATGATGATATACCTGATGAATTAATTCTATTTGCTCTAGAAGAAAAAAAAATAAAAAATATAGGAAATGTATTTTGATGGTGCATCATCAACTAAACCATTCCAACCTCCAAACCTCACCAAAGCTCGAGCCGATGTCAATTTTATCTTCATAAAACCTAATGGAGGGATAGTGAGATATTCATTTGGTTTGACTAAACCCAAAATCAATAATAAAGCATAATATGAAGCTTTAATAGTGGGTCTTTAAATTATTATTTCAATGGAAATTCAATACCTCAGAATTTTTGGCGATTCTCAAATCATTATAAATGAAGTACTAGTATTTATAAAATCTAAAATGTTGGATTGGTTTACTATCATAGATGAGTACTCAATCACAAGAAGCAAATTATAAATGTTATAATAATTCAAGTATCTTGAGCTCATCATAGTAAATCAGATTCTTTAGCAAATTAGCTAAAGAAATGGAAATATGAATGACGAGCCTGCGTTAGTCAGTGTCTACACTCATCGAGTATTAGTGCTAGTAATTTTGTGTTCCCCGTAAGTAGAGGGGTCACCAACTTCAGGCCAACATGATGCAACTTTGGTTGTTCCTCAACCTCCCCAATAAATTATTCTAAAAAATTAACCAAATAAACCATAAATGGTTACACGAAGAAAATTTGGTAGAGCTTATGAGTCCTAGCTTGAATGCCTAAAAATTGATGAGGAAAATGACCGCAGGCAGTCTTTTATAAACTACTTCAGAGACAACAAACTCCCTATAGATAAACCATTAGCTACATAGATCAAAAAGAGAGGATTATTGTATATATTTGTCAATAACACACTATATCAAAGATTATTTGATCAAATGTGGCTATGCTATCTAGGGAAAGATAAAGTTGATAAAGTTATTTCTGAAGTTCTTAAAGGACTATATGGTGCACATCAATCGGGTCCTAAAATGGCCATTAAATTAAAAGAATGGGTTATTATAGGCTATTAGAAGTAAAGGACTGCACCAATCATGTAGATATATATCAAAATGTCAAATTTATGATAATATTACATATTATCCCCCAAATCCATTACATCCCACTATAGTATCATGGCCATTTGAATACTGGGGTGTAATAGGGCCAATTAATCCACCATCATCTACTGGACACCACTTTATATTAGCAACAACATACTATTTTTCTAAATGGGCTGAAGCAGTTCCTTTTAAAGAGGTCACTACTAATCATGTGATCAACTTCTTTACTCATAATGTTATCTAAAGGTTTGGTGTACCGTGCTGCATAATCTCAAACAATAATTCAGCTTTCAAAAGTTCTAATATATATAGATTCATTGAACGACAAAAAATTGATTGGCAATATTCTTCAATCTATAATCCAAGAGCAAATAGATTAGTAGAACCTTTCAACAAAATGTTAGTAAAGATGCTCAAGAAAATCCTCACTTAAAATTGAAGATAATGATATACTAAGATGGCAGAAGCATTATTGGCATATCATACAACATATAAGACACCAACGAAAGAAACTCCTTATGCATTGGTCTTTGGAGTTGAAGCTATGTTACCACTTGAAGTTGAATTGCCATCACATCGAGTAGCTATTCAGTATAACCTCATAAAAGAACAAAATACTCGCTTACGAATGGAAGAACTTGAACACTAGATGAAGTTAGACTCAAAGCTCAATAGAATTTAGAAATTTATCAACCAAGAATAGTAAAATATTTCGATCGTATGGTACACCATCGAGCATTTCAAGAAGGTGAATTTGTCTTGGTGCTGAGAAGACTAATTATCCCACACTGAAGAATTGATGGTAAATTTAAACCAAATTGGGAAGGCCCTTTCATCATCATGAATGTATACCAGGGAGGAGCATATCAACTTATCAATATGGAAGGTTAACGACCTATACCCTCGATTAATGGGAGATATCGAAAGAATTACTACTCTTAAGAAAATAAGCTGAAGATCATTCTTTTATAAAAGGAAAGAAAATATTTCAAAGTTGTCTTAACTATTCTCCTACAAGATAGGGGGAGTTTTAAAGTTTTAAAAATATTAAATATTTAATGACATATGAAATTTTCCTTTAAGACAAGGGGTATTTTAAATATTTATTTAGGTTAACAAGGATCCCCAAAAGAATATTTAAAATTATTCATGATGCTTTCGTTGGATAATACAAGGTAGAAGCTGGAGCCTTCAAGAAAGCGTATATATAATCATTATAAATATTGAAGATTCATCTTCAAATTTACTAAAATCTCAAAGTACAAATTTAGAAGGCATTTTTATCTGAGAACCTCAAGAAATCAAATTCTAAAAGTGTGAACTATTAAAGTACAAGTCTACCAAAATAGGAATAATATTTATCTCAATAAGCCTATTTACGGCTAAGTAACTAACATCTTTACCAACTCAATAAAACATGATAAGAGTCTCTAGTAAAGAAAGCCCCTATTTGGTTTGCCCGATGACAAATACTATAACATTTAATATCTATCAAACTTAGCAAATCAAGTTAATTTAGAATCAAAAGATTTTCTCAACTAAAAAATGAATTAAGGAAAATTTTTAAAGAAGATTCTAATTGAACTCAAAGGCACCAAGCCATAATAAAAATTTTTGTCAAGTTGGAGGCATTATTCCTTCATTAGATCTATCAAGAACAAAGCTAAGATCAAAGGAACATCTATTATTTAATCTGTCCTATAAAGCATAAAGCTTGGGACTAAATAAGTCATCTCATAGTTCTTATGAAGCTATAAGTCAAACTAAAGAATATTTTCATCATTAAAGTCTTCATGCATAAAGTTTTGGACGGATGGCTATTTTCTATTGACCAAATACAAGACCAAATAGTTTAGGTCACCAATATATACTCCTTTATTAAGCCTGTTAAAGCATGAAGCTAGGGCAGCAGAATTTTATTCCTGGCAAATTGAGATGATAAACCAGCTTTATCTTAATAAACCTCTACTTGGAATTTAAAATTTAATTTTAGAGATCCATACGATCAACCAGTTTGCAATAAACATGATATGTTACAGAGTACATATCATATTTATTTGGGGGCATTTGTTGACCTATAAGCCATGATCAAACCCCACGACTCAACCTTTGATGACCTAACCTTTGGCTAGGCTCAATCACCCATGATCCCAAATCATTCAAATTATTAGGAGGAGCAAAACAACCATAAGGATGAGGAGCCTTGTTCAACAATCCATTAATAATTCTTTTGCCTTTGCAAAGAATAAGGGACGTCTTCCTAACAGGAACAAATGAAGGATCATTAATCATCAAAGGAACTTTTTTGATTATTTTACTAAGACCATCATGATAAACAAAGGAGTGGGATAAAGAGGCCAAACTATTAGAAGAATTCTGGCGAGTAGAGGTGGTCGCCGCCACCTCTACCGTCATCAACAAAAAATCTACCAAAAAAGTGGAACAAGGAAATTTGAAAAAAATAAGGAGTTTCTCTCTCAACAATCCGAGACCTTCTCTCCCTAGCAAAAACCTTTAATTCAATAGAAGTGTATAGCTTTTTTTTTTTTTTTTTTGAAATCCTCACAAGAGGTCATAAATTAGCTCTAAATATGATTACAAGATTTTCAAATTACTTGAATTTTAATTTGTATTTTTTTTGTTTATTTATTTAAATTGCTTTAATTTTAAATTGATCTTAATTTTAAAAGTTTTATAAGGGGATTTTTTTACTTTGAATTTCTCTAAATGTAGAATTTAAAGCAATTTATTTCCTATTTTCTAATTTAATTTAAATTTAAATGATTTATTAAAAATTCTAAGTCATTTATGCATGGTGAATTAGGGTTCACTAATAAACATATTAAATGAATTCCAAACATCATAAAATTTAAACCCATATTAATAAAGACCTAAAGACCAAATTTAAGAAATTTCAAGTCATCAAATTTTGCCTAGGGTTCAAAATTGATTTCTAAAGTAAATGAATATATACTTTAGAAATTTTATTTTGAGATCAAGGCCATAAATGGGGTTGAAATATGTGTCAAACTAATCCTTGGACACTAAGCTAACACACTACAAACAATCATAAACTTATGCTCTATAGAGTGTAATTTATGAATTTACAAAGATATAGGTTAAGAAATGACCTATAGTCTTGTAGATTAGACCCATATAAATTTTCTCATTAAATAGACCTAGGAAAATTAGGATAGGACAAGGACGTGGCCAAATATTACTTAGCCAAGTTTGAGATCAATTAGATAAGTCTATATTGAGTATTTACCAAAGTTATATAAACATTCATTTACAAATTACTCACTATATACTTATCAAATTCACTTATTTTTTTTTTTAAATTGAAGCCGTGCTCTTATTGGTTCCATAGAGCTCTTATATGTAATATTTTGTTAAGTGTGTGGTTTATAGTGAAATTTTGAAGTTTAAATCAATTTTTGCATTAAATAAATAGTTTAAAAATCCATTTTCCCGGCATTGCTGCTGCACCTCCATCACTGTGTTATCACTTAATGAAAAATGATTGGCCATCATTGAATGGTGGTGGTCAATTAAGTTATCTGTGTTGGATTACATGGTTAGCTATCAGTTCTTCTACGGTTCGAATAGATGGTCAGGATCACATCAGATATATAAGATAATTGGCTTGCACTTGATTCAGTTAGATGGATCACATCATTATAATAGATCTGGGAAATCTGATAAGATATAAGTGTGAATAGATAACTAAGAAAATAACATTTTCATTTAGTTCAAATTTGAACTATATGGAAGAAGGCCATTAACTTTTTATTTACTAGACCAAATTGAATGGAATTTTAGGCTGGGATTCTAAGCTTTTTAATACCGTATTTCATGAAGTTTGGGGGATCCATAATGTAATATATTAATTAGTTTTTTCAAAATTTCTCAAGTTTATAGAAGCAACATCTCTTTTCGAGCTCTGGTGTTTTGGAGGAAATCTAGGTTTCCATCTTCATGCGATTGGTTTTTCCATCCTTGCGTGGATTTCTTGTAGTTTTTCACTTATTATCTTTCACATTATTTCTTCTTGTTCTCTTCTTGTGTTGGTTTTGAGGTTTTCTTGTGGTTTTTGGGATTTGGGAGATGATGACTCCATCGTCATCCTTCTCATTGATTTCCTTTCTTGCTGAGGGGAAATCTCATTTGTTCAAGGATGTTCTGGCTGATTCCTCCTCATCCTCATCTAAGTTGTAGTTTGTTCATTCTTTATTTAGGGGATGCCCAAATTTGTTGTATGCGGACTCCGCGGTTTCTCAGTTGGCTTCTCGATTTGCTTTAACGCTGGTGGGAATATTTCTAATGAGACATCCGAACATTTATGTTACACAAAAATTTTTTGTAAACCTAAAACTATCAAGTTCTTTCCATATCAGTTTACTTGATCAAAGGCATGTTGCGATCTAGCTTTCAAATGATCTTAATTATAGCCATATATTTGCTAGAATATATTACTATATTCAAGAATGTCAAATGTGTTTGCTCAAATGAACACCAAATTTCAACATTAGGGAGGAATCCCCTTTCACTAATGTGTGGATTTGTTTTTTGAATCTAAGACTTCACTTCTTTAATACTCAAATCTTTTTTGGATTAGCTTCAATTTTTGGAAGGCCTTTACAAATGGTTCAAGCCACTACTTTTGTTTCACTACAGTCCGTGGCTCGAGTTTTGGTTGAATTCGATGTTCCTAAGAAACATCCAAATGAGATTTGGATTGGGTCAGAGGTGAAGGGTAACTTTCAAAAAGTGGAATTTGAAAACTTGCCCATTTTTTGTTCTCATTGCAAAATGCATGGTCATGGTATAAATGAATGTTTTTGGAAGCATCCTCACCTTCGCAAGGAGAAGGACTCTTCCAGACGACCTCAAGGGAATGTTGTGAATTCAATTTCTAATGAAAATATTATTTATGATCTTGTTAACTTGGAGGGAAATATCTCTAAACGGACTAAAATTATTGAGGAGCCTATGCAATTAGCTTGTGTTATTCTTGAACCAACTTTTACTAATGTTTTTGTTTCAAATTATGACCAGGGGATAAATGCTAAATCTTCTTTTATCCTATCTTCTAGTTGTAAAAGTAGGGATGCGCAAACTTTGGCTAAAACTATTAGCAAAAATATTGTTAATGCCAAATCTATTATTCCTTGTATTATTAAGAAAAATATATCGGAGATGAATAGTATGGAAACTAATTCATTGGTTTAGAATGAGAAGGAGAAAGTGGTGGAAGTTAATGCGGACATTGAATTACTTTGTAAAGATAGTGATGGGAATGGTAACATGTTGGAGGAGGGTGAATTAGCTAGGGTGGAGGATAGCCTTCCTCTTGGGGAAGACATTGATGGGCTTCCTCTGAGGAGCAAAGGTAATGTGGAGGATGATGGTATTTTTATGGAGAGTGAATGTCCTCAATAGCTATGTCAGGTGGTCTAACAAAATGATAGTAAGCTTCCTTCAACTTGTCATTATAATAGTGATGCTTTTACTGGCACAGAGGATATGGAAATTATTGCTAAATATTTTGCTAAAGATGATAATGACACTAGTTCTATTAAATTTCATAATAGGAGAGGTAGGAAAAACAAAAACAACATTGTACAATCTCTTAGAACTACTCATCGCTCACGTACTAGTCATTAACATGTTGCTTATGTTTAAAACTATTATTTGGAATGTTAGGGGTATTTGTTGCCCCTCTTCTAGGTTGAGAGTTAAGAACTTATGTCGTATTTATAATGTTTCTATTCTTATTTTTCTTGAGCCACTTATTAATGTCTCTAAATTACAGCCTACTACTAGAATCTTGGGTTTTAAGCATTGTGTATCTAATTATGCTAATAAAATTTGGGTTTTTTGGGAAAGAATCTATTAGGGTAGATGATTTTGGTGACTTTACTCAAGTTTTACATTGTAGAATTGAAATTTTAAATGTGAATTATTATGCATCCTTTATCTATGCTACTTCTTCTAGTAACGCTTAAAAAATTCTATGGGAGCAACTTAATAACTTTCATAGTATTTACAACTTACCTTGGATTGTTGGTGGTGATTTTAATATGATTTCTATTCCTTCTGAGCGATTGAGGGGCTCTACCATAACTATCATTTGATGGAGGATTTTAACAATATGATTATGGAGTGTAACCTGATTGACACTGGTTTTTTTGGTAATAAATTCACATGGAATCATGGTCATTTATGGCAACATTTGGATCGTGTTTTGTTTAATGATAATTGGCTTAATTCTTTTAACGCTATTTCTTTTTAGCATCTTAGTAGAACTCTTTCTGACCATTCTCCTTTGTTGATTACACTTAAAGCTAGATAGATGAACTCTTTTCCTCAATTTAGATTTCCAAATATGTGGTTGCTTCATGAGTCCTTCATGGAGGTTGTTCAGGAAAATTGGCATGCCCAACCTTTTTTTTTTCTTTCTTGAATGTAGATTTCAAAATTGGCATGCCCCCTTGCATCCTGATAATTCTGTTAATGGCACGAAGAGGTTTCCATTCAAGATGAAAAGATTAAAACAAATCATTAATTGGTGGAATCACAATGTTTTTAAAATATTTTCACTAATATCTTGATTGTTGAAGACAAAGTTAATTCTATTGAGGCTAACTGTCAAGTTTTTCCTTCTGATGCTAATTTTAACTTCCTTAAAGAGGCTAAAGTTTGTCTATTTAAATTACAAGCATAGGAGGAAACTTTTTGGAAGCAAAATGCTACTGCTAAACACCTGGTTGAGGGGGATAATAATACCAAATATTTTCATGATTTGGTTAAGAGAAAAAGAGCCAAAAACTCCATTAATAAAATCATTCATGGTGATCATTATACTACTGAAGATGAGGAGAAAATTGCCAATTTAGCTATTCAACATTTTTAAAATTATCTTAATAAAACTTTTACTCCTCTTAATTTTGATAACGCTGATATTATCCTTAATATTATAACTTACGAGGATAATGACTTACTTTCTAAAACCCATCTTTGGAGGAATTAAAAGAGATTATGTGTGACATGAATGATGATTTTGTTGTTGGTCCTGATGGTTTTACAACTAAGTTCATTCAAAAAGCTTGGAATATTATTAGCTCTGATCTTTTTTTGGTTGTTTTGGATTTTTTGCTGGGATCCCTATCCCTAAATTCTTTACTTCCACTTCTATTATGCTTATTCCCGACCAACTCAATTAGTAATTGGAATGATTTTAGACCGATTAGTCTTTGTACCTTTTTTAGTAAGTTGATTTCGAAAGTTTTTATGAGTAGGTTGAATTTTATTTTTCCTAAAATTATATCTCCTTTTAAATGGGTTTTGTTAAGGTCCAGGCTATTGTTGATAATATTCTTTTGGCACAAGAATTTTGACACGACCTGGATGTTAGGGTGAGAGGTAACAATATTATTTTGATGCTTGACATTGCCAAGGTTTATGAAAACATTAATTGGAGCTTTCTTTATAATATTTGACATTTATTTGGTTTTAATTTTATTTTCATTTAATCTTATTAGGAATTGTATTAAAGGATCCTACTTTTCCATTATTGTCTATGACAAGAGTACTGGTTTTTTTATATCCTCTCATGGCCTTAGATAGGGAGACTCTATCTCTCCTGCCCTTTTCATTATTATGATGAATTATTTGTTTAGAGGATTTTCTAACCTCTTTGAGAATCACTCGAGCCTCTATTTAGAACCTCAGGTGGATTTCCTATCTCTCACTAGAGCTTTGTTGAGGACTTTAATCTTTTACAAATGGTTCTTTAAATTGTATCAATAAACTTTTAGATTTTTTTTCATCACTTTGAGAATGTTAGTGGGATTTCTTTAAACAATAATAAATATTGCTTTATTGCCCTTAACAAGATGCCTAATAATCGTATTATGACTATCAAAGCTATGTCTGGCTTTGTGCAAGCTCATATGCCTATTAGATATCTTGGAGTCCTCTTTTTAAAGGTCGTAAGAATTCTTTTCTTTTTAATGATTTAATTTCTTCAGTTCAGAGCAAGCTTTTATCCTGCGATTCTAACTTTATGAGCTTTGGTGGTAGGCTTACTCTTATAAGAAGTGTTTTTTGCTTGCTTCCAGTTTATACTTTTCAAACTCTTCAACCTACTCAAAGTGTTTGCATTAGGATTGATAAACTTATTAATAAGATTTTTTGGAAAGGGGCTAACATTAATTCTAAAGTCACCTGGTCCTCTTGGGATAAATGTTGTAGTGTGTTAAATGAGGTGGCTTTCTGTTGTAAGAGCATGTTTGATTTATCCTATGCTCTTTCTTTCAAGTTGTGGTATACCTTTTATAATAATAAGAGCCTTTGGTCTAAGTTTATGGTTGTTAAATATTATGTGGGTAAACATCCTACTATGTGATCTTATAACCAAGGTGACTCTAAAGTTTGGAAGATAATTTGTAAGTTTAAAGGGATGGTTCAACCGCATCACTCTTGGGGGATTGGTGGTGGTAATATTTTATTTTGGCATGATCATTGGTTAGGTCAGCAGTCTATTGATTCTATCACTAATACCTCTTCAACTGTGGCTGTTAAGGTGAACTTTTTCACTACTAATTTTAAAGATTTACTCTTATGTAATTTTTCCAAAGCTGGTACTTTTAAATTAAAGGATTCTTGGAATTCATTTAGAACCAAGAAGGATAGCTGTTGTATTTGGTCTATGATTTAACATAGAAGCAACCCTTCCACTATTACTATTTTTATTTGGAGAATTTAGCATAAGTTCCTTCCTGCTGAAGATAATTTAATTAAAATGGGCTTTATTATGCCTTCCAAAATGACAATATTATTATCACATGGATAATATGCATCATGTTTTCCTTTATGGTCCTTTAGCTGTTAAAACTTGGACTTATTTTGATGATATTTTCAAAATAAAATTGTTTTAATGCTAAGCTTTATAGTAATTATAATCTTAATTTTTTTTTTTCAAGTGTAAGGGGCATATTAGAAATGTTATTCCTTCTCTCATTCTTTGGTATTTATGGTTGGAATGGAACAATTCTTACTTTAATGGTGTTGGCATGAACCATCATAGGATAATCAATAATCTGAAAGACAAAGTATTGAGACTGTTTTCTTTTAACCTACTTTATTATATAAATTTTAAAAATTATTTTTTTGTTATTGATGAATTAAGCATTAATTTGAATGGTGGTCTGCATCCTGCTGGTTTGAGAATTTTTTACTAGATTAAGCCTCCAGTTAACACTTATAAACTCAATGTTATGGGTATTTGTAATCAACAAATTTTGTGTTGTGGTGGGATTCTCAGGGACAATTATGGTAACATTGTTATGGCGTTCTCTAGTCCCTTACCTCTACATGATGAGGCTTTTTCTGAGCTCTTGGCTATCCTCTATGGGATTAAATTATGCATTTCTTTGTATATTGTCACTATCAATATTGAAGGTAATTCTATTTCTATTATTCAATGCTTAAATTGTCTGGAAGATTCTGTTTGCAATGCAAATCTTTTTATTTGTTGAGAGATATTAAAATTTTTTATGATCCTTATTAATGCTTCCTTCTCTCATGTTTATAGGGAGGGAAATTCATGTACGGTGTGGTTGGCTAATTAGGGTTGTAAGGAGCATCTTATTGATTTTGTTGCTAATAACTTTCATGCTCATTTAAAAGGGCTTATTAGATTGGATAAAATTAGTAACCCTTATGTTAGAATTTAATTTTTTTTGGTTGTTGCTCCTTATTTTGGTCTTTGTGGTTACCTCAGTTTTGATTTCCTAGCATTTGTGGCTGGGGTGGTTTTGCTGGAGCAATGTTTTTTTCTAGCCCTTATTATTGTATCATCTAGGTGGGTGACCTGGTAAGCTGGGGGTATGTCACTTCTCCTTTGTGCAGTTTAGTTTTTACTTTCCTGTGGTGGCTTTTTGACCCGATGTCTAGTCTGTTCTAGAGCAATACTAGTTCAAGGTTAGCAGTGTGGTTGGGTATTGGTTCCTATTGTACCTGCCTAACGGTTGGGTATATGTTTTCATTAGTACTGATTGTCTCTTTTTTTACTAGTTCTTCTTACTAGTATTTGTTGTGATTGTGGCTATATGCTTATTCTCCCTCTTTAGTGATTTATTTGGTCTTATTGTGGGTCTTTTGTTGATTGATTTTTTATTATTGGATTTTGTGACTTCTAGCCTTTTCTTGTGTCTGTCGTTGTGCGTGCATGTTGGGGTGTTGAGCAATGATTGGTATTTAGACCTGAATTATATCCCCTTTGTTGCTCTTCTATTCATATGTGAATTTGCTCATTTTAGTTAGGCTGGTTTTATCTGAGGGTGCGCTAGTTTGGTTGGCCCATCTGCTTAGTTTTTATGGGGCCTTTGGGTGTCTTCCACTGTTGGCTACTGGATAAGTTACGCCCATTGTTTATTGGATGGAGAGGTTGTATTTTTTGTTGGTTATGTTTTGTGTTTATGGCTTCTGTGAGTTGGAAGTTGTGGTCTGTTGGCTTCGTGTTTGTGAGGTTGGATTGGTTTCCTATCATTTCTCTTATTCTTCTTCCTAATTCTTTTTGTTGCCTGTGCATTTATGGGATTAGAATTGAGTGACTTTGGGGTATTAATCACAAGGGTTGTGGCCAGATTCTGAGCTCTTTTTGGATGTTGGCAGCTGGAATTTAACTCGTGTTAATTTACCCTATCATATTGTTTACTATTTTAGTGATTTTTGCTTTGTTATTGGTTTCATTCTTGGTTGGATGGTTTCTAATTGGAAATTTTTTAGCGTCACTAATGGCTTATATGGTGTTATAATTATTTGGCAAGATCATCACCTGCATAATTATACTAATGGAAGTATCTATAATTCCTGCTTAATTTCTAATTTGAATAGTTCCTCATTAGTACTTATCATTTATTTCTTTAGTTGTGGCATTTGTTTTGGATGGTTCTCTTATGTGCTTTATCGTCATTGCATGTTCAAATACTGGTTATGATGGTGGAGGGCCTGCTCTATTTTTTGGAGAAAGACTGTGCTAATCTTCCATTAGTTGTTCTTTCTTTTTTCGGTGCTGTCTTCTTGCAGCCCTAGAATGTTGCTAGGTTTCTTTGTAATTGTTAGCATAAGGAACCTTTGGCTTTTAAGATTTTTTTTTGGTTTGTTTTGTTGCTCTTCTAAGTAGTAGGCAACTGAAGGTCCCCTCTAAGGACTCTGAAATTTCCTTATTTAACATCATATGCCCCTCAATGGGTTTTAATTAAAAAAAATAATGTATGATATTAATTTTTTATTTATTAAAACCCATAGAAGGGGCCTACGCATTGATATAAAAAAGTTTACAAGTCCTTAAGGGGAAAGCTAGATCACTACATCTCCAAGGAGCTTGCAAAATAAAATGAAAATGAAAACCTAGGAAAAGGTGATCCCCACTAAGCACAAGTACAAAAGAACCTAGTAACATTCTAAAACCAAAAAAGAAGAGGCACTAGAATCAACAAGCTCAGGCTCTCCAGCCAAAAAAGGACCCTACACAAAATGAGCACTAGTCTCCAAAAACCTATAATAAAGGCCTCCATGGACATTAAAGACAACAATTAATACAATAGAAAGAATACTAGACCTAAATGAAAAATTACTTGGGTAGGCCAATCTCCTAGAAGGCTTAGCATTGTACTGTTTGAAATTATAATGCATATATTTAAAAATGAACATAATATTAAACATATTGAATGCACCAGCAAGTAATTAAATAAAATGACTAAAATGACAGGAGATAGAAAATAAATTCATAATCAACAAAGTAATCTGAAAGCACAACATAAGGACCAAAGAGTACCTAAAAAATAGGATGTATCAAAGGCAGCAGTAAAAAAATACTCGAGGAGCAGGATGATAGGCAACTCTCAAAAACCAATCCAGTAGTAAAAATCCAAAAAGGGATATAGTATAAAAGAGCTTAAGAAGTCATAAGAACAATACCCATCACATGGGTAGATGAAATGCCGCTTAATCTTACTTCCAACAAAACTCTGCCATAACAGGATAAACAACACAGGCAAACTATAATAGAGGAACGCAAATATGTGACACAGAGAAGACCACATACCAATATAGATGTCCCTAGAAAAAGAAACAATCCAATAGAAGAGAGAGGATGAAAGGCACATAAGCCACCAGCATTCCCCTCCATAGGGCCCAGCTCCAACATCAACAACGAAACAAAAAAGGTTTAGAAAATGCCCCCGTAATAGCGCAAGGCCACTAAAAGAAGCTCTAGCATTCCCATCACAGGAAAAACCCAAAACAACACCAAAACAGTGAAAAAGATTATAGCCCTAGTTCGTAACATAGCTTCCAAAGATATCAACAGCCAAACAATACGGCAAAAACTAGTACTCAAACTAGCACATAAAGGTAGGAGATCAACAATTGGGGAAACCATCAACATTTAAACTGGTAAAATCACAGTTCATGCCCATAACCATAAAACACTCAACAATGATGTACAAAAAGGAAGCTGGAATCCTAATCCGGATGATGTGCATCAAAATCAATGTCAACCAGCTAGAAAATAACATCCAAACCAAAATAAACCAGAGCCAAAAGACTTAGCCAACACAACACATTAAGTTTTAACATAGGGGAGACCTATTTTATCTAGATTTAAAAGATCTTTTAAATTACTAGGGAGATTAGAAGCAGAGAGCTCAGTAAAGCCATCCAAATCACACCCTAAGTTAGCAAGCCACTCGGCACCAGCATTCTCCTCTTTAAACACAAGAGAGAAGAGGAAATTCATAAATACCATCAACTATTTAATATCTTTCACTAAATAAAAAGCATCAGAATTGAAAATAATATCCTCAATAGAATTTAAACATTGAATGCAATAATTGGAAACAACTTCAATACCAATGTTAGAAATGCTCAGTAAAAGACATAATATGATCCCATGAAGAATAACCAAGAGAACTTCAAGGTTCTCATCACAGGTCAGAACAGGACCCAAAAAAGAAATAATAAGAATACCAAGACTATCCCTAATAACCCCACCACACTCGGTGGTAGAACCAATAACAACACCCTCAACACGCAATTTAAAAGAATTATTAGGATGTTTGATCCAATGAACAAACCTAGGTTCAGAAGAGTGAAGGGCCCCCTTCAATCTAATTCCAAATTCATCAGCTATAAAAGAATAATTCTTAAAACTCTTAACAGAGAGAATATTGACAGAAAAAGAGCCAGCACCTTATCTTTCACATTTTTAATAATCCTATGATGATTCATACGCATACAATTAAAAATAGAATTATTTATATCCAACCATAAATACCACAAAATAAGGGGAGGAATAACATTTCTGATATGGCATTTAGACTTAATAAACTAAGAATTAAGAATAGCTTTAATAGATAATTTAGCACTGAAATAATTTAATTTGAAAGTATCATCAAAATAAGTCCAAGTTTTAACAGCTAAAGGAATATAGATAAAAACTTGATGCATATTCTCCACATGATAACAATATTTGGACTTGCATGGTAAAATAAAACCTCTTTTAATCAAGTTACCATGAGTAGGAATGAACTTATGCAGAATTCTTCAAAAGAAAATAGGCACAATGGACGGAATACTTTTATGCTAAATCATAAAAAAGTATTAGTAGCATCATTCATGGCTCTAAAAGCATTCCAAGCATCCTTTAATCTAAACCCCCATCTTTGCTAAAGTTGCATAATAATAAATAATGAATGATGAAATAATGAATAACATTAACAAGTTTATCATAATCCCAATAGTTATTAGAATTAATATTGTTCACCTTAAACACTGTTGTGAAAGAAGTGTTCATAATGCCATCAATAGATTGACCCCCCAATCAGTGGACTTACCAAAAGAAGATGCTCTCACCACAAAACCCCCAAGAAAGGTGAGGCTCAACCACCCATTTAACTCTGTAAATTTTCTACCACACTTTAGACTCACATTTGTTAAAAGAACAGATAGTCGAGTGCCTACCCACACAATACTTAGCAAACATAAACTTAGCCAAGAGGCTCACTTTAACCAAAAGTTGTAGCACAACTTGAAAAAAAAAGCATGGGACAAATAAAACAAACTCTTACACTCCAAAGCACCCTCATTCAAAACACCCAACACTTGTCCCAAGAAGTCTAGAGAATTTTAGTATGACTAATAGCACCTTTCCAAATTTTTTTTGTTAAAAAGTCTATTAATTCTATTGCAAACTTCCTGGGTGGGTTAAAGAGCTTTGAAAATATAAACAAGAAGCAAATAAAGAACACTTCTAATAAGAACTAATCTACCTTCAAAACTCAAGAAATTAGTATCCCAAGTCAATAGTTTGTTATGCACAGAAGTAATAAGATCATAAAATAAAAAAAGACATCTTTCTACCTTTAAAGAGAGGAACCCCAAGATATTTAATAATCAAATGACCTTGCCCAAAATAAGTCAAGCCTTTAATACCCAAAATATGATCATTAGGAACTTTTTTGGAAGCAATAATGCAACACTTGTGCTTATTCAGAGAAAGCCCACTAACAATTTCAAAATTATGAAAAAACTCCATAAGTTTATTAATCATATTTAAAGAAGCATTCATGAAAATAATAAATCATTAGTAAATCATAAATGACAAATAGGGAAACCTCCCAAGGTTTTATAAAAGAGGCTAGGGTTTTTCTCAAAGAGGTTAGTAAGACCTCTAGACAAATACTCTGCAGTAATGATAAAAAGGGCAGGAGATATATGATCTCCCTGCCTAAGACTGTGAGAGGATCTAAAAAAACCATTACTTTTACCATTCATAATAATAGGAAAATAGGATCCCTAAATGTAGTTTTTAATAAGATTAAAAAAAGTTTAATTAAAACCAAACAAATGTAAAATATTATAAACAAAGTTACAATCAATGTTGTCATAAGCCTTAAAAATATCTAGCTTCAAGATCATGTTGTCACCTCTCATCCTAACATTCAAGTCATTATAAAATTCTTGGGCCAACAAAATATTATTAGCAATAGCTCTCATCTTGACAAAACCCAGTTGAAAATGAGAGGTAATTTTAGGAAGAAAAGAAGTTAAATGACTCATAAGAATTTTAGAAATAAGCTTATTAAAAAAGGTGCAAAGACTAATAGGTCTAAAATCATTCCAATTACTAATAGAGCTGCTTTTGGGGATAAAATAATAGAAGTAGAAGTAAAAAATTTAGGAATAGTGTGACCAGCAAAAAATCCAAAATTGTTGAAAAAAGACCACTACTAATAATTTGCCACACTTTCTGGAAGAACTTAGTAGTAAAACCATTAGGCCCACCCATAGAGTCCCCATTCATGTTATGAACCATCTTTTTAATTTACTCTAAAGAAGGAAGTTTAGAGAGGGAAACTTTATAATCTGGAGAGATGAGGTTAGGGATAATATAATGGTTATCATTATGAGCAGGAGTAAAATCCTTATTGAAACGGTTTTGAAAACATTGAACCACCAAATTAGCAATTTCCTTAGCATCCTTAATTGCAAAACCATCATCATGATTGATTTATGGATGGAGTTTTTGGCATGTTTTCTCTTAACCAAAGCATGAAAATATTTGGTGTTATTATCACCTTCAACAATATGCTTTGCAACTACTTTTTGTTTCCAAAAGGCTTCCTCTCGAGCTTGTAATTTAAATAGACAATTTTTAGCATCCCTCAGTAATGTTAAATTATCATCAGAAGGAAATAATTGACAGTTATGCTCAATAGTGATCACTTTATCTTCAGTATTCAAAATGTTGGTGAAAATAGTTTTAAAAATATTATGATTCCACCAGTTGAGAACTTTGTTAAGCCTTTTTAGTTTAAACCAAAATCGTTTCGTACCAAAAATAGAGCTGTTCGGATGTAAAGGGGGCTTACCAATATTTATGAACTAAATCAATAAAAAACTCATGAAAAAACCACATGTCTTGAAATGTAAATTGAGGAGCTCATATACAGGTGTTAAGACTAATTAACATAGGAGAGTGGTCAGAAAGAGTCCTGCTGAGATGCTCAATTGAAATAGAATTAAAAGAATTAAGCCAAAAATCATTAAACAAAACCTGATCCAATCGTTTCCATAAATGTCCATGATTCCAAGTAAATTTATTACTAGAGAAACCAATGTAACCGAGATTACAATCCATAATCATATTGTTAAAATCCTCCATAAAATTATAAGTACGACTAGATCCCTCAATGCGTTAAGCAGGATTAGAAATAATATTAAAATCACCACCCATAAGCCAGGGCAAATTACAGATACTGTGGAAATTAATTAGTTGCTCCTACAAAACTTTCCTAGTAATGCGAGAAGAAGCAACATAAATAAAAGAGGCACAGCATGATAAGTTTAAAACATCAATACTACAATATAGAACTTGAGCAAAATCACCAATAACATTAAGATAAATCAAATTATTCCAAAACTCCCAAATCTTATTTGCAGAGTTCGAAACAGCATGTTTAAAACCCAAACTTATAGTAATACTAAGTAATTTAGCAGAATTAATGAGAGGTTCAAGCAAAACAAGAACACAAATATTATAAATACGACATAAATTTTTAACTCTTAATCTAAAAGAGGGCCAACCAATACCTCTAACATTCCAAATAATATATTTAAACATAACAAAAATTACTAATGACTAGCTTACGAATGGGTGGTTCTAGGAAATTGTAAAATGATATTCTTGCTTTTCCTACCTCTCCTATTTTGAAACTTGGTATAACTAGCATCATTATCATCTTTGGAAAAAACATTTAGCAAAAATATCCATATCCTCCATATCAATAAAAGCATAACTATGATAATGAGAATTAGAATTAAATTTACTATCATTGTGTAGACCCACCCGCCTTACCTCCATAGGCACTTTGCCATCCTCAAAGATATTTCCATCCTCCATATTTTCTTTACTACTCATGTCAATACAAGCATTTCCTTCCATCATAATAGGTTGTCCATCCTCCCGATTATTAACAACAAAAGGATAATTCATAGAATTAGAACAATTATTATTGAGCAACATAAAATCCAAGTTGGGTAAAAATTTGTTAAGAGTACAAGGACTAATAAGAGGTGATGTAACATTAATTTGGTTAAAAGTGATAGCCAACATTTGCTCATCCACAATTTAACTTTCTAAAGGTAAGAAAGAGCTATAGTTGATATTATCTCCCTGTGCTTGAATAGGTTCTTCAACATTGGTGGAAGGTGGTTCAATCTGAGGAATGGAATCCTCAATTTCATGCTATTTAATAGCATTGCCTACACTCCCCGATTAGGACCCTCACTATAATGAGGAATGGTAATAACAACATTCACATAGGAATGTTTAACGAAATCCTTTTCCTTGCGAAGATGAGGATGTAATATGTAACATTCATTTAAAATATGACCATGCATTTTGTAATGAGAACAAAATATTGGAGGATTTTCAATATCTACTTTTGAAAATAATCATTCAACTCTGAACCAATCCAAATATCATTAGGTTGTTTATTAGATATGTCTAGCATGACTAAAACGTATGCCACATATAGATAAGAAATTGAAACAGTGGCTTGATCCGTTTGCAAAGGCCTACCAAAAATCAAAGCCAGACCAAATATAATATGAGAATTAAAGAAATGAAGTGTCATATTAAAAAAGAAGATCCATATAGGAGCAATAGGGGATTCCTAATGAACATAAAATGTTCAGGTCCATTTGAGCAACCTCATCAGACATGCTTGAATATAGTAGGATATGCGTGAGAAATTTAGATATAATCAAGATTATTAGAGAGTTGAATCGCAATGTATTGTTGATCTAACAAACTGATTTGAAAAGAACTCAAGAGTTTCACATTCACAAAAATTTTTTGAATAACATCCAAATTAGGCCACTGTAGAAGAAACTTGCCAACCAAAGTTAAGGCAAAGGGATCAGCAAGTTGAGAAACCACTGCATCATCAAACATCAAAGCTGGACACCCTTTAAAAGTTATTTTTACAAAAGAAAGTTTAGCACATAAGGATGAAGATCCAGCCATTATATCATTGAAAGACCAAGAATGACCCTTAGGAAAAGAAGTAGATAGCGGGATAGATGACGATGGAGTTGTCATCTCCCAAAACCTGAATACCAGAAAAAGACCTAAAAAAAAGTGAGTAACGATCAAAACCAAATTTAATGAAATAAAATGAGAAAGCAAAAAAAAAAAAAAAAAAAAAAAAAAGAGGTCAGTAGTGGGGAGAAAGGAGGTCAAAAGCAGAAACCCTAAGTAGCCACCAAATTACCAGAGAGCACGAGTAGAAATATCTAGCTTAAGGCAAGGATTAGTTAAGATATTAATGTTATTTAAAATGTAGTTATAAATATAAGCTTTGACAACTACCTCTAACCAGTGGATGAAATTGCTTGATTTAATTGTTGTTTGACTCCATGGAAGAAATTCTTAATCTTCGTTGAAGACCTTAAGACTTAAAAAGCTTTGTATAAAGAGTTATTTATCTTTGAAGGTTTACAACCCTTATCCACTATTAAGTAAAAATTATGTAAAATTTTAATGTGTTAAATTCTAGATAATATGTTTATCTTTAGTTTATGTTATATAAGAATTTCTCAAGAAATGATGAAAAATTTATATGTATTGAATTAGTGTTGTAACAATAGATCAATCAACACCACAGCATCAGTAATGTTTTAACGTCAGATCAAGAAATTACAATGCTAGAGTCGCATGAAAAATGACATTTTATTCAATGCCTTGATAGAACCAAGGCCAGTTTCATGATAATTAATAACATCGAAATGCAATAAATCAACATTTTCAGTGCCAAACTATTGAGAAAATTTTATAATAATTCAAAGCTAGAGTACCGACCTCAGAAGCACCATAATGCCATATGATGTTAAGAGAGGATTGAAGCAGCCAATTTTTTCAGTGCTTTGGTGGACCAATCAAGAAAAGGAAGCACCACGCTAGATCAATCAACTATTACATCAGATCAAAAAATAGTAGTACCAAGTCAACCAGTATTATAGCGGATATCGTTAAGTAGTGCCTTGGTGCTAGTGCTATTGCAACTCGACCTTATTAGTTTATATTTTTAATGATAACAAATATTATGGCTCACCTACTGTTGTCTACCTGTATTTGCAATATCTTTTTCTTTATGTATTTACAAACATTTTAGGATTACAATGCACCTTACGAGGCTCAAGTTTTGGCAGAATATGTTCTATTTGTAATTTCATTAATGTGTTACTTGGTCTGTAAGGGTGTTTGCTTGCTTATAACCTTGCTCACTTATTTCTATTTTAGAGTTCTCTGTTTCTACTCACATCATCTGGGACAATCAAAACATCGGCCTAGATGAACATCTAAAAATAGAAATCTTAATTAGGGCATCTTGGTTAAGGCAGTCGTCTTTAAGCACATCATCCTGGATAATATTCGTATCGGTCGGGATGATAGGCTCAAAATAGAAAGAATTAGCCGCCAGATCTATTTTGGTATTCTTTATTTTTGGACATCATCCTTGATGATGCAACATAATTTTTCCTAAATTAATTTGGCAATTAAAGAAAGCAATTAAGGTTTAATTGCATGATCATATCGTCCGAGACGATCGTAGGATCATCCGGGATAATCGCTTCGATGATTGACATCATCCAGCTTCTATTTAGGGCGATATTCAGGACAATTTTTCTTATATTTAAACTAATCGTCCAGAATGATCATGATATCGGTCTGGACAATATGGCCAAAAATCTTCTGATCGTCCTAAATCGACCAGGCGGATTGAGAAAAATTTACGCTGATCGGCCAGGATGATATTTATATCATCCTAGATAATACAATTGGAAAGTTGGAATTAATGAGCTCATTTGGAACTCTTCTATTTAAGCTTTGACAAGGGACTTTGTGAGTGTCTTTGGCAGCCATTGAAGCTTCATTCTTCTAGAGGAAACTTGAAGAGAGAGCTCGAAAGGGAGAGAGGAAAGGGTGGAGTTTGAGAGAGGGAGAAGATCCTTGAAGGGGGTTTCAAGAGAGTATTGAGGGGGTTCCACACAGTTGCTTCGGTGACCTTGCACCTTAGTACCATTAGTTTCAAGGCTTATTTTGAGGGAAGTTTTGGAAAGAAGAAGATCTCTTAGTGTCAAAGGGCCCGGCTACTCCGCCGCATCGGGGAAGGTGGAAGTGATTTTGTAAGGGCTTCTTTACCTAGTCATGGGGGCTAAAGGAGAGACAATGTGGTTAGTGCAATACTCTAAGGGTGCCTCAAAGGAGTGGATGTAGGTCAAGGTTTGATCGAATCACCATAAATCTGTTGTGTTCTTTCCTTTATTATTTTTGCATTTAATTTATGCACTTTGATTTTCTTTGTGGTTAATTTTGGTTTGGTTTGAATTTGTATTTTGATCATGAAAGATTTTTTAACATGCCAATTCACCCCCATCTTAGTTAACCTTGGGCAAGTTCATAAGGGCTTAATATCCCTAACAAACTTTCTAGTGCCATCTATACACCTTCAAGTGGTATCAAACCGGGATTCATAAAAATAAGTTTTTAAAAACTTTTCAATTTTGATCCATGGCTAATTTTTGTAATCATAATATTACAAAAGGTTATTCAATCACCCGACCACCTTTGTTTAAAAATATTACTTTTGATTTTGGAAAATTCGCATGTCTACTTTCTTGTATTCAATTAATTTTTGAATGTGGGAAATAATTTTAACTAGTTATTATGTACTGTCATGTATTATTGATGGAATTAAAACTAATATTCCTTTTCATTAAAGGAGTAGAGAAGAATAAATCAATGCTCAATTGAATGCTAAATCATTAAACTATTTTTTCTGTTCTTTAAATTCTGATGATTTTATGTTTGTATCCACGTGCTGTACTTGTAAAGAAATTTGGGATAAATTATACACTATATACGAAGGCACTAGTGAAATCAAGCAATTCAGATTAAATATTTTAATGCATGATTATGAACTTTTTTGCATGAAACCTTATGAGACGATCTTAAACATGTATACAATGTTTATTCAAATTGTGACTTCATTACATTCTTTAGGTAAAAAATTTTAAAAATTTGAAAATTCAATAAAATTTTACATTGTCCACTCGAGAAGTTTGATTCCAAAGTTGTTTATATTGTGAATCAAAAAATTTGAATGAATATTCTATTGATAATTTTATTGGCTCACTCATTGTCTACGAGTAAAGTTTGTGCTAAAGACTTTTGGATGCAGAAGAGATGATAGTACTAGATGCTAAAAATATGGAGAAAAGTGGCTTAATTAGTGACAAAAGCGATGAATTATGAAGCAAATTAAAAAGCTCACCAAAACATAAGCATCAACAAAAGTGAAATAAATGTAAGAATGGTAAGAATGTTAAGATTTCTTCTGACATTATTTGCTTTGGATGTAGGAAGCCTGGACATATGAAAAATCAGTGCCCTAATTTGAGAACTCTTCCCGCAAAAGAAAAAGATAAAGCTAAGAAAATTATAAAAAAGGTAAATAATGAAAAGCAAAAAATTTCCTGGACAGACCTAGCTTCTCAATCATCAGATCAGGAGTAAGATGATGTTTAAACCCTTATTTTTGTGTTTATTTATTTATTTATGTATGCTTATTTTTGTTTGTTATGTTTTTATGTTTTCTTCGGGTTTTATTTTATTTTATTTTATTTTTCATTATGTTAAATTTAAAATTTTTCTTTACTTCTTTTTAGTGAAGTTTTCTCTGATCAACACACACATATCACATTTTCTATTTCATATATACTTTAAAAATCAAATATTTTTAAAAGGTCATTTTTTTCTAAAAAATGAAAATTTTACCTCATATTTTTCTTGAACTCTTATCTAAGTTGTGGTTTACTTCTCTAAAAACAGACAAAGGAAGGAAACTCATGTTTTTGTCTCTTTATCTCTTTCCTTAAAGAGGTTATTTTACTTTTGATTTAAAATCTTCATCATATTATAAATTGGATTTTGAAACTGAACTTTTTAATCTCTCGATATTTGGCCTATCGTATAGGGATCTTTTTCAAGTTATTAAATTT
This sequence comes from Dendrobium catenatum, assembly GCF_001605985.2. Taxonomy (NCBI): domain Eukaryota; kingdom Viridiplantae; phylum Streptophyta; class Magnoliopsida; order Asparagales; family Orchidaceae; genus Dendrobium; species Dendrobium catenatum. The sequence goes on from NW_021319229.1 coordinate 94,249, forward strand.
ATCTCATAATTTTCTTAATCAATTAGTTCATTTTTGTCAATAGAATGGGTTTACTTTAGTTTTTAAAATTTTTTAGAAAGGTTGCATATTTGAATAAAAGAAAAATGGCCAATGACACCAAATCAAAAAAAGTGGCCAATGATGTCAAATCAAAAGATACACAATGATGCCAAATTGAGAAAGATATATAAAGTGCATCAAAAAGTAAAAGATGTGCAAAGTGCACCAAAAAACAGATAAAAGGCATAAAATGAGCCCACAAAAATTATTGCTTACCTTTCTTCTACTTTCTTAAAACTTAAGAAAACCCTTGATATTTTCTTTACTTGAGCTTGAAAATCATGATTCATGATTCATCAATTTTTGCATTAATCTTCTATTAGATATATTTTATGGAAGGAGTTTTTGAAAATTAGTGTTACTTTTTCAAATTTATTCCTTGATTTATATATTGGATTGAAAAGTTTTTGAGCCTTTACAAGAACTTGAGCTTAGATTAACGATTTCTGAATTTCTAACCTTTCTAGGTTATGCGTTGTGAATACATTCCTTACTAAGTTTTTGAATAAAATTAAGAGGTAAATTTATCATTTGAAGAATATTTGATTTTTTTCCTTTAAACTAGACTAGGGATCATTTTGTTTTTTGTGCCCCTCCTCTTTTTGATAATGTTAAAGGGGGAGAACGTACTGTTGTATTTGTATCTTTTTTCTATTTTTTTATAAACATAAAAACAACAAAAAATTTGTCTTCCCTTATTTTTTAAAATTTTATTCTAGTGAGGGGGGGGATTAGGAGAAAATGTTTTCAATATTGCAAATTCAACTAGTAATATTTATCATCATAAAAAAGGGGGAGATTGTTGCAACTCGATCTTATGAGTTTATGTTTTTTATAATAACAAATATTATGGCTCACCTTATATTGTCTACATATATTTGTAATATATTTTTCTTTCTGTGTTTACTAACATTTTTGGATTATAGTGCACCTTAAAAGGCTCAAGTTTTGACATAATATGTTATATTTGTAATTTTCATTAATATATCTCTTAGTTTATAAGGGTTTTTGCTTGCTTATAACCTAGCTTACTTATTTCTATTTTAGAGTTCTTTATTTTTGCTCACATTTTTTGGGATAATCAAAACATCGGCCTGGACGATCAGTTGAAAATAGAAATCCTAATTAGGGCATCCTGGTTAAGGCAACCGTCTTTAAGCACATTATCCTAGACAATATTCGTATCAGCCGGGATGATAGGCTTAAATCAGAATGAATCAACCGCTAGATCTATTTAGGTATTCTTTATTTTTAGACATCATCCAGGACTTCATCATGGATGATACAACATAATTATATCTAAATTAATTCAGTAATTAAAGAAAATGATTAAGGTTTGATTGTAAGATCACATCGTCTGGGACGATTGCAGGTTCATCCGGGATGATTGCTTGGACGATTAGCATCATCGAGCTTGTATTTAAGGAAATTTTCATGATGATTTTCCTTATATTTGAACTAATCGACTAGGATGATCGTGATATCGGCCTGGATGATATGACCAAAAATCTTTTGATCGTCCCAAACTGACCAAGCTGATTGAGCAAAATTTATGCAGATCGTACATATAATCATGGATGATAAAGTCAGTAAGTTGCAATTAATGAGCTCATTTGGAGCTCTTCTATTTAAGATTTGATAAGGAACTTTGTAAGTGTCTTTGGCAGCCATTGAAGCTTCATTCTTCTGGAGGAAACTTGAAGAGAGAGCTTAAAAGGGAGAGAGAGGAAAGGATGGAGTTGGAGAGAGGGAGAAGATCCTTGGAGGGGGTTTCATTGGAGTGTTGAGGAGGTTCCACACGGTTTCTCCGGTGAGCTTCCACCTTAGTACCATTGAATTCAAGGCTCATCTTGAGGGAAGTTTTGGGAAGAAGAAGATCTCTTTGGTGTTAAAGGGCCCAGCTACTCCGCCGCACCGGGGAAGGTGGAAGTTATTTTATAAGGGCTTCTTCGCCTAGTTGTGAGGGCTAAAGGAGAGACACTGTGGTTTTTGCAATACTCGGAGGGTGCCTCCAAGGAGTGGATGTAGGTAAAGGTTTGACCGAACCACTATAAATCTGGTGTATTCTTTCCTTTATTATTTTCATATATAATTTTTGAACTTTGATTTTCTTTGTAGTGAATTCTGGTTTGGTTTGAGTTTGTGTTTTCATCGAGAAAGATTTTTTAACATGCCAATTCACCCTCATCTTGGTTATCCTTTGGCTAGTTCGTAAGGTCTTAACATCCTTAACCAACTTTCTAGTGCCATCAGTAAACTTTCAAGTGCATATTATAACATGGCTGTGCCACTTTGTTGAACGATATAGTGCCAAAGCTAATATGTAGTAAGTATAAATAATTATTTGTATTTTTTTATGTGAAATTGCAATATTTTTGAATAAATTTCTTAGAGGAGAGGCTAGATGAGAGTAAGATAAATATTATAGAGTGGATCACTAACATTATTGTGAGAAAGTAAGCATTGAGAGAGTAAAGGAGTGTAGCGAGCAAAGTTGTAAGGGGAGATTCACTTTGGGAAGGGTTCATCTACCAGTTTTGTTTGGGATCCATCATTCTGGGTGTTATCTTATTAATCTTTTCTAATTGTTGTTTCTTTATTGAACAAATAATGTAAATTATGTTGTTCTATTTTTATTCTTATAATTTTGGAATAATGTTGTGATAACTAAAGTAATTACTAATAAAATCTCTTATGCTTTAAATTATTAATGGTTATTTTCAATATCTCTTGCTCTTAATTTAATCTATGTAGTGGCCATGTGTATAATTAAAGTCTAGTGTAATATATTTTCTTGATGGAGGAATATTAAAACAATTAGAATAATTGGAATGGAATCCTTGTATGCCTAGACATAGGATGTTTAGTATTCTATGGTTTATGGAGATAAAATTGTTAAGAGAGTTGCTATTTGCATGTTTTACATCCTTGCAACTTATATAGTTTTGATTATTCCAAATATTATTATTTTATGTGTAGCTATCTCCTAACAATTTTTGGAAGATTTATTTTTGCTCTTGTGTGAACTAACATTTCAAGAAAATTGAACTCCAAACTATGAAGACTTCAAATCGAATTCAGCATACAATCTTTTACAAATTGAAGTTTTAAATTATTTTTTGAATTGAGAAGGAGTGATTGTAATTGAGTGAATAAAAACACACACACACACACTTAAGGAGATCTTACAAAATTTGTACTGATCGTACGGGACAAACCTAGTTCGTACGGGACGATCAGGTTAGTTATCTCCTCGTAGGAGCAACGGAACGAACAGGAGGTGATGAAATTTTTCTAAGTACTGATCGTTCAGGACGAAATTATTTTCGTCCCACGATGAGTTGGGCTCTGTAAAAATTTCATTTAGACAAAATCTATAATCGTGCCAGAATGACTTGGGCTCTCTAAAAATTTTGTCCAGACAAAATCCAAATCATTCCAGGATGAATTCTTCTCTGTAAAACTTTCGTTCAGACAAAATTCATTATCGTGCCAGGACGAGTTGCTTTCTGCAAAAAAATTTGTCTGGACGAAGTCCTGTTCGTCCTAGGATGATATAAACCGGCTTACCATAGTTGGTTACATATTGCAGTTATTAAGGAACCGACCTATAGTATAACTGATCGTACCGGATGAACCTAGTTTGTATGGGAGGATGATTGTGTACGAACATAGTTCATACCAATATACATCAGGCACGTTTTCGACACTTTCAGTAAAATCATCTAGGACGATCCATGATCATATGGGACGATTCATTTCGTGTTGACTTGAAAAATTTGCAGTTTTGGATGGTTTTTCTTGTCTCTCCTATATATAGTCCAATTTAGACTGCTACCCAATCTTTTTGCCATTTGATCTTCATGCCTATTTAAATAAGAGTCAATGAGAGAGTGTGAGAGAGCATTCAAAGGAGGATTCCTACCACTGGAGCGTGAAGGCTTCGCTTGGAGTTGAAAGGTAAGAAACTCTACTTGTAATTTGGGATTACTTCACTCTTTTCTTTCTTCCTTCTAAAATTCTTGTGAGAAGATATGTCAAGGAGATCCGATTCTCTGTCAACACTTGGAGAGTGTGAACAGACGCGGGTTCTCTGCCCACACTAGAAGAGTGTGAAAGGATGAAGGGTTCTCTGCCCGCACTAGGAGAGTGTGAAAAGATGAAGGATTCTCTGCCCACACTAAAAGAGTGTGAAAAGATGAAGGGTTCTGTACCCACACTAGGAGAGTGTGAAAGGACGAAGGGTTCTCTGCCTACACCAGGAGAGTGTGCAAGGAAGAAGGGTTCTCTGCCCACACTAGAAGAGTGTGAAAGGACGAAGGGTTCTCTGCCCACACTAGGAGAGTGTAAAAGTACGGACGGTTCTCTGTCAACACTGGGGATGAGTGTAAAAGGAAGATGGTTCTCTGTCGCATCGGGTAGTGGTGGAAAGAGTTTTTATAAAGGCTTCTCCGCCTTGCTGTGGGTGATAAAGGGGAGTCACTAGTGGTATTAGTGTAATACTTGGAGGGTGCCTCCAGGGAGTGGATGTAGGTCTTGTTTTGACCGAACCACTATAAATCTGGTGTTCTTTGCTTTTTCGCTTTTTACTTTGTTTATCATTTACACCTTGTGGTTGAAAAATTTTTTATTAATTAAGTTTTAATTTCCAAAGTTTAAAAAGAGGGTTCAAATTTTTTAATTACCAATTCACCCCCCTCTTGGTTAGCCACTGGGACATAAGCTTGGGTTTAACATCCTAATTCATTGTGAACGAATCTCAACAAGTGGTATCAGAGCCTTATTTCAAAATCATAAGTTTAGACAACTTTTTGATTAACGTAGATGGCTATATTTGGAAACAGAAACACACCTGAGGGTTACTCTATTACTAGATCTCCACTGTTTGATAATATACCTTTTAATTTTTGGAAAACACGCATGTCTACTTTCTTACAGTCACTTGATTATCGTATGTGAATCTTAGTCTAGGAAGGATATACAAAACCAACTAGATTAGTTGATGGAGTTAGAGTTGAAACACCTTTTGCAGACTGGACAGTAGAAGAACGTGACTTAGCACAACTAAACGCCAAATGTTTGAATAGTTTCTTTTGTGCTTTAAAATTGGAAGACTACATGCAGGTTTCCACTTGCAAAAGTGGAAAGGACATACGTGATAGACTTTGTATAACATATGAGGGGAAAAATGAGGTTAAAAAATCTAGACTCAATATCTTGTTGCATGATTATGAATTATTTTGCATGAAACCTAATGAATCCATTTTTACATGTACACAAGATTCACACAAATAGTCACCTCTTTGCATGCACTTGGTAGGGAACTAACGAATGCTGAAATGATTAATAAGATTCTTTGTTGTTTACCTACTACTTATGATGCTAAAATTACTACAGTTACAGAGTCTAAGGATTTAAACATTTATTCTTTTGATAATCTTCTTGGTTCCTTTATTGCTTACGAGCAATGAGTTAGCCAAAGAAAGATTGATGTAGGTCAACCACGAAGGAAGAAGAACATAGCACTGAATGTGAAAGAGTCTGAGAGTGAACACTCACAACCTGAGGATGAAGAAGACATCGCATTGATGACTAGACAATTCAGAAGCTTTCTGAAGAGGAAGTAAAAGAAATGCCAGCAATAGAATAGAGGTAAATTTAATAGAAATGTCAAAGTTTCAAATAAAATTATTTACTATAAGTGTAGGAAACCTGGACATATAAAGACAGATTGTCCAAAACTCAAAGCCAATCATAACAAGGAGAAGGTAGAGGAGAAACCATTTGTGAGGAAGGGCAAGAAGAAGTTCCAATGAGCTTTTTGGGCGGAGTCAGCTTCGGAATCGTTAGAAATAGAAAAGGAAGAGGAAGTCACTAATTTATGCTTAATGGCCGACAATCTTGATCAGTCAGATCAAGAAGAGGTATGTGACTTAACTTATGACAAACTTTTTGAAGTTTATGAACACCTGCATGAATCATATAGGAAAATGAAGAAAATGCATGCTAGCATTAGTTTAGAATTGGAAGAGCTTAAAAAGGAACATGAAATCCTTAGGAAAGATCATGCGTTGATTGATAACAATCACATGAAATTACTTGATGAGTTTGATGACTTGAATAAAAATCATGAGAATTTAAAATCATCCTATGCAGAACTCGAGAAAGATTTTAAGAATTCTAAGGATGAATTTGAGAGCAAACTTTATAAAACAAATTATACAAATCAAATTTTGGAAGATATGAATTCATTTTATAAATTAACAATAAAAGCACTTGAGGATAATAGGTTACCTCCTAAACTTAAAGATTTTACTAATCCTATTATGTATCCTAAATTTATGCAATCCCTGAAAAGACATATAGCGCACATCTGTACTTTAAAGATGAAAACTAATTTGGTGTGGAGACCTAAGATGCATAAACCTAGACATATCATACATGCATCTGATTATAAATTGCTAAAAGGTGAACCCAAACCTGTTTGGGTTCCCAGGTCTAATATTTGATAATTTTACAGGATCCCTCTCACAAAAGACCTCATCAGAGCATATGGTACCTAGACAGCGGATGTTTAAAGCATATGACTGGAGATACTGCTCAATTCATAACGCTGGAAGCTAGGAGTGGAGGCAAGGTTACACTTGGAGATAACACCACAAGGAAGGTGGTTGGATCATGTATGATTGGAAATTTTAAGAATTTTTTTATAGACAATGTGTTATTATTTGAAGGCTTAAATCATAATTTGTTAAGTATAAGCTAGCTATGTGATAAGGGTTATAGTGTAAAATTTTTTTCAACTAGCTGCATATTAAGCCTAAATGGTAAAAATGTTTTGAATAGAAAAAGGGTAAACAATATTTATATGCTAGATTTAAATTGAATTCAATCTCCTACTGCTTTTTGTTTAAAAACTGTATCTGATGAGTCATGGATTTGGCATAGGAGGCTTTGTCGTTCTAGCATGAAAAATCTTAGGAGGAATACTCAAAAGAATTTAGTGAGAGGTATACCAAAACTAGACTTCACTGAGGACCATCTTTGTGATGCATGTCAATTAAGAAAGGAGGTAAAGTCCTCTTTTCAGTCCAATAAGGATCTTAGAACTAGTAAACCATTAAAGATTTTGCATATGGGTCTTTTTGGACCAGTTGGAACTATGAGCCTAGGAGGAAAGGTATACAGATTTGTGATTGTAGATGATTATTGAAGATTCACATGGGTTAGATTTCTATTTCATAAAAGTGAATCATTTGAGGAATTTAGAAATTTTTTGACTTGGATTCAAAGGAAATTAGGGTGTGAAATTATTTCTATTCAAAGTGATCATGGAGGAGAATTTGAGAATGAGAGATTTGAAGAATTTTATAAGGAGAAAAGAATTGATCACAACTTTTCTGCACCTAGAACCCCTCAGCAGAATGAGGTATTCGAAAGGAAAAATAGAACATTAATAGAAGCCGCCCAAGCAATGTTAGCAGAATATTCACTTCCTAAATATTTTTGGGCTGAGGCGGTTAGCACTGCATATTATATTCTTAATAGGGTGAATGTGAGATCAAAGTTAAATAAAACTCCCTATGAATTGCTAAAAGGTAGAACACCTAATTTGTATTATTTGCATGTTTTTGTTTGTAAGGTGTTCATTCATAATAATGGAAAATCTGCCTTAGGAAAATTTGATCCAAAATCAGATGAAGGAATTTTTGTTGGATACACAAGTGTTAGAAAATCTTATAGAGTATTCAATGAAGAACTTTGGTAATTTAGGAGACCACAGATGTTGTATTTGATGAATCTGAAAATATGGAAAAGTCAAATATTATAGAATATGAAATTGAGATTAACTCCCAAAAGATTGATAAATTGAACTTGGAAGAAAATGTGGAAGAAAATTTGGAGATAGAAAACCCTTTGCCTAGAGATTTGAGATTTTCTAAAAACCACCCAAGGGAATTGATCATAGGTGAACCAAGTGAGGGTGTAAGGACTGGGCGTAGATTAAATAAGAAAGTCAATCATTCAACTTTCATTTTAACTATTGAACCCACTATTATTGATCAAGCACTTTCTGATGAATTTTTGATTTTGGCCATGCAAGAAGAGTTGAATCAATTTGTAAGAAATAAAGTTTGGGAATTAACTACAAGGCCAAAGATCAAAGTGTAGTTGAAACTAAGTGGGTATTCAAAAATAAAATGAATCAGGAGTAGTCATTAGAAATAAGGCTACATTAGTTGCTAAGGGGTATAATCATATTGAAGGGATTGAATTTGAGGAAATCTTTGCCCCTGTAGCTAGACATAAAGCAATTAGGGTTTTGCTAGCCTTTGCCTGTTTTAGAGGATTTAAATTGTATCAAAAGGATGTCAAAAGTGCCTTTTTAAATGGGGTAATTTAAGAGGATGTGTTTGTAGAACAACAACTAAGCTTTGAAAATTCTAAATACTTAAATCATGTTTTCAAGTTAAAAAAGGCATTATATGGATTGAAATAGGCACCTAGGGCTTGGTATGAGAGGTTGAGCACCTTCCTACTTGAAAGATCATTTGAAAAAAGAAGTGTGGATACAACACTCTTTTTGAAAAGATGTGGAAATCATATACTCATTGTTCAAATTTATGTGGATGATATCATTTTTGGATCTTCAAATAAAAATCATTGTGATGATTTTTCTAAAATAATGAGTAGTGAATTTGAGATGAGTTTAATGGGATATTTGAGTTACTTTCTAGGTTTTAGCATTAAGCAAATTGAGGAAGGTACATTTCTTAATCAATCAAAGTATGCTAAGGACATCCTCAAAAAATATGAAATAGATAATGCTAAACTTGTTAATACACCAATGAGTTCCTCAGTTCAGTTGGATAAGGACCCTAAGGGAAAGTATGTTGATCAAAAGAAATTTAGAGGGATAATTGGATCTTTACTTTACTTGACTGCTAGCCGACCCGATATCATGTTTAGTGTTTGCTTGTGTGCTAAATTCTAATCAGATGCAAAAGAATCACATTTGATAGCAGTTAAAATAATTTTAAGATATCTATTAAGAACTCAGAACTTAGGAGTTTGGTATCCTAAGTTTAGCTCTTCATTTGAAATAATTGGTTATTTAGATTCTGACTTAGCAGGATGTAGTGTCGATAGGAAAAGCACTTATGAAACATGCCAATTCATTGGAAATTCTTTATTATCTTGGTCCAGTAGAAAATAAAATTCAGTAGCCCTATCTACTGCAGAAGCTTAATACATTGCATTAGGAAGTTGTGTGGCACAAGTACTTTGGTTGAAATAATAGGTGATTGATTTAGGATTGTCTATAGGCACTATTCCAATTTATTGTGATAACACTAGTGCTATTTGCATTTCTAAAAATCCTATTCAACATTCAAGAACCAAACATATAGACATAAGGCATCATTTCATAAGGGATCATGTATCCAATGGTGAAATTGAACTCATTCATGTTACAATAGAAAATTAACTTGCAGACATTTTTACAAAACCTTTAGCCTTTGATACTTTCAGTGCATTAAGAACTAGGCTTGGTGTGATTGATTTAAATGCTTAAATAAAAATTTTCTTGCAACATTGATGTATGTTTGATTATTAAATGTTTTTTGTATGTGTTTATTATTTTGTTTGAGTGATTTTTTTCCTTTTAGAGTCTGCGTTTCATCATTGTTTTTGGTATTTACTTGTGTTTTTTTTTTTAATTTTAGTTTTGTTTATGTGCAAAATTCAAATTTTTTTTTGTCATCATCGTCCGGGATGAAATATTTTCGTACGGGATGATTTGTGTAGTATGACAAACTGTCATATTTTGAACCGTTTGAGTGCAGTTTTTAGTGTACTTTGTCTGTACGATCGTAACGATCATCCGGGACAATTTATTTTTCAATCGATTGGATGAATGAATGAAGCAATTGAATGGATAAGGAAGTTTTTAATACGAATTTCGTACGTATGAACCTTTGGTTCGTCTGGACGAACACATGTCGGTTCAATGTAGGAACGATTTCAACTTCCATTAAAACGATATAAGTTCTGATTGTCCCGGGATGAACACGTGTTCGTCTGTACGATCAGATTGGTCAAAATTCTACATGAAAGGACGCTTCGTAAGTCGCATTGATTACGAAAAGCCATTTCATTCTGGTCGTATTGGATCCTCTGTACGAAAAATTTTCGTACGGGACGAACAAAAATTTCATACGGGATGAATTATTTTCGTCTGGTACGAATGAATCGTTTTTCAATAAATAGGCGGCCTTTTCAACACAATTGTCACATGCTAAATATCACTTTCAACTCCTTTCTTACCCTAGATCATTTTCAAATGGCCAGTTCAAGTGAGCGTCAAAAGTCTTAGCGAAGAAGCCACATAGGAATTCATCTGAAAACTTTCTGTCCAATGCAAATGAGGATTCTTTTCCTAGATTTGCCTCTGCCAAAATCACTCCTTCCCAAATTTTAATTCAAGAAGATATTACCTTTTAGGTAATGTCTTTATTTGCTTCGACTTAGTTTCACTT
>NW_021319229.1:104946-156468 GCF_001605985.2 Dendrobium catenatum
ATTTACTTTTGAAATGTTTGTTATACTTTATGTAAATCATCAGATTTTTAATCTTAATCGTGCTATAACCCGAATTGCAAGAAAATATAAATTCATTAGAAAATCTAATTATTCTAAGTTTAAGTTTTGGTTATAACTTGATATTATTAGGATTTTCAATTTTATGTATCTTCTTTAGAATGTATTCTTGTTAATATTATTATTACATTTGTGAGGTTTTCTTATTTTATATTTCACTTATCAATCATTATAAATGCACTTAGAGAGATTTGAAATTTTAGATTATTGTTTTTGGAAAGAATAAAATTACTCTCACAAATTGTGTAAAAGTGCAATAAAAATAAATAAATAATCAAAAGGAATGCGCAAAGGTTCGCAATGTGAAAAAGAGGCACAAAATAAGCCCAAAGTAAAAATGATGCACAAAAATGTGCCATAACTATGAAAAAGATGCGCAAAGCGCCACATGTGGTAGTTATTTCTTTCCAAACTCTTTTAATCTCTTAATTTAAATTGATCTTATGTTCATTTATAATAGATATTGAAATTTGAAATATACAATTTTTTATTCATCCTTATTGCAATGATTTTCTCTATCTTAGTGTCTAAACTGACTCATGACTTTGATAAGTTCTTTTTATTATCTATGTTATATCACTTCTTAAATTATATGAATTTCTATGATTTGCCTAATATTTTAATTTTATTTACATAATTTATTTTAATCACTGTTAAGATTATATTATTAAATGATTTTCATATCTCTACCTACATTTCAAGTTGTTTTTTTTTTCTCTTCTTTATTTTTTGTTGTTGTCAAAAAGGGGGAGAAATTATTTGTTGAATTTTGTCTTGTGTCTTGTGAGTCTTGTATCTTGTGTTAGTATTTGTGTTTATTTTGTTTTTGTGATTATGTTATTGTTTTGTTTTGTATAAAATTTTTGAAAAACAAAAATTATTTTTGAATCAATGCCTCATTATATTCATGCATTCATAAATTCAGGGGGAGTATAGGTGATCCTTAGAATTTGAAATCCTACAAACAATAATTGTTTTGCCATCATCAAAAGGGGGAGATTGTTAAGAGAGTTGCTATTTGCATGTTTTACATTCTGGCAACTTATATAGTTTTGATGATTTCAAATATTATTGTTTTATGTGTAGTTATCTCCTAATACTTTTTGGAAGATTTATTTTTGCTCTTGTGTGTACTACCATTTCATGAAAATTGAACTCCAAACTATGAAAACTTCAAATCAAATTCAGCATACAATCCTTTACAAATTGAAGCTTTAAATTATTTTTTGAATTGAGAGGGAGTGATTGTAATTGTGTGAATAAAAACACATACACACACACTTAAGGAGATCTTACAAAATTTGTACTGATCGTACGGGACGAACCTAGTTCGTACAGGATGAACAGGTCAGTTATCTCTTCATAGGAGCAATGGAACGAACATGAGGTGATGAAATTTTTCTAAGTACTGATCTTCTAGGAAAAATTATTTTCATCCCAGGACCAATTGGGCTCTGTAAAAATTTCATTCAGATAAAATTTATAATCGTGTCAGGACGACTTGGGCTTTGTAAAAATTTCATCCAGACGAAATCCAAATCGTCCCAGGAGGAATTCTTCACTGTAAAAATTTCGTTCAGACAAAATTCATTATCGTGCAAGGACGAGTTGCTCTCTGTAAAAATTTCGCCCGGATGAAGTCCTATTCGTCGCAGGATGATGTGAACCAACTTACCACAGTTGGTTACGTCCTGCAGTTATTAGGGAACTAACCTATGGTATAACTGATCGTACCGGACGAACCTAGTTCGTACGGGATGATGATCGTGTACGAACTTAGTTCATACCAATATACATCAGGATCATTTCTGACACTTGAAGTAAAATCGTCGAGGATGATCCACGATCGTACAGTATGATTCATTTCTTGTTGACTTGAAAAATTTGCAGTTTTGAACGATTTTTCTTGTCTCTCTTATATATAGTCCAATTTAGACTGCTACCTAATCTTTTTGCCATTTGATCTTCGTGCCTATTGAAAGAAGAGTCAAGGAGAGAGTGTGAGAGAGCATTCAAAGGAGGATTCCAAACACTAGTGTGAAGGCTTCGCTTGGGATTCAAAGGTAAGAATCTCTACTTGTGATTTGGGATTACTTCACTCTTTTCTTTCTTCCTTCTAGAATTCTTGTGAGAAGATCTTTCAAGGAGATCCGGTTCTTTACCGACACTTGGAGAGTGTAAACAGACGCGAGTTCTCTGTCCACACTAGGAGAGTGTGAAAGGATGAAGGGTTCTCTGCCCATACTAGGAGAGTGTGAAAGGACGAAGGATTCTCTGCCCACACTATGAGAGTATGAAAGGATGAAGGGTTCTCTGCCCACATCAGTAGAGTGTGAAAGGATGAAGGGTTCTCTGCCCACACTAGGAGAGAGTGAAAGGACAAAGGGTTCTCGTCCCACACTAGGAGAGTGTAAAAGGACGGACAGTTCTCTGCCAACACTTGGGATAAGTGTAAAAGGAAGACGGTTCTCTTCCACACTGGGTAGTGGTGGAAAGAGTTTTTGTAAAGGCTTCCCCGCCTTGCTGTGGGTGCTAAAGGAGAGTCACTATTGGTATTAGTGTAATACTCAGAGGGTGCCTCCGGGGAGTGGATGTAGGTCTGGTTTTGACCGAACCACTATAAATCTGGTGTCATTTACTTTACTGTTTTTACGTTTCCGCATTTTAATTCTTAGTTTTAAAAACTCTGTGGTTTTTTTGTTTACATATTACAATCTATCGGTTGAAATCTTTTCTAAAAAATCACTAACAATTAAGTTTTATATTTTTCAAGTTTAAAATAGAGGTTTCAAATTTTAAATTACCAATTCAACCAACCTAATTCATTGTGAACGAATCTCAACAAAAATAACTATAAGGTGACCTTATACCTTTCTTTACATCCTAACAAGATAAATAGAGATCTAAGGATTATATGCTTTGATTCATAACTAATTTAGGAGAGCCTACTTAAGAAGTCTTAGGAGATTTCAATATCATTAGTCCAATGCATTTTATCTTTTAGTATCTTCACTTTTCTTATGTGGTTCTCATTCTAGACAAGATAACCCTGATTTCATTAATTAGGGTTTTTTATAGCATGAAGTAGATAGTTCTAGTATAATTGTGTGAAGTTGTACACCTTCTCATGGGATCGACACTCTCTCATAATACTTTTACTACTTGATCGGTATGTGCACTTACTTTTTAAAAAGGGAATTATATTTGAATAAATGTAAGCATAGACCCCAAACATCCCACACCATCTCTTGTCATCTCCCCATCACTAACCATTGGAACTCAGCAAGCAATGGATTTTAAAACTTGGGAAAGTTTAGGGAGACACTGTGAATCTTTAGAGAGGTAATACATTCAAAATGCCAAACCTTGATTTATAAATTAAGGGAGTATATTTAGGAGAGATAAAATAAAATAATAATTTAAATTTATTTCAACCCCAATTAATGCCCAACCACTACTTTAGATGAGGATTATCCAATAGGAGGTAAATAACTCATACATGAGGTTAGATCATGTGCCATTTATTTTTTAAGAAGTTATGCTTGAACAAATGATTGTACGAGTTATTTTGAGGGATCTTGGCACATCAGCCCTCCACATAGCTGGAGCTGACTAGGATATGTGTGAAGCCACAAAATCATCCAGAAGAATGATTCTTTAAAATTTTTAATTTACAATAGCTCGAACTACTTAATTTCTTTCATCAATATAAATACTAGTAGAAATAAAAGTATTGATTAAAATAAAAATATATACATCTATATTCATTTTTCCCAAAAATCATATACGCTACTCAGGATCTATACATTCATATTACAACTACTCTATCATCGGTATAAATGATTAGCTAAAGTAATAAGAACCTAAACTTCAAGGATCCTGATAAATAATTAGTTTAATTATAGAACTATAATATCTATGTTGTGGTGAAGATGATTTTTTATTTAGACTTATAAGGCACATATAAAAAGTATTTCACTTGGTCAAAATATTGGTTATCATAATCTATCCACCTTAAGAAAAATGTCATCCCTGACATTTCCCTTAGAGTTTAGAATAACATGGGGGCATCCAAAATAAATAGGCAAACTGAAATGATATGCTTAATCAATTTGTGCATAACCATACACAAATCTAGAGGCTTTCCTAGGATTTTGGATCCATTAAAAAATTCATTGAAAAAGGAAAAGATATAAATGCTTTAGGTTTTAAATTTATATTGGATGCTTTTAACAATAGAAATTAAGTTGAATTTAATTTAATATTTATGTTTGATTGAAATTTATGAAGGACTGAAGGTTTTAAAATTAAAAAAATAATAATAATGTGAACTACTAATAATAATGCTTATATTCTAGTGTTCTTTCCTTTATTTTTTCTGCACTTTATTTTCGCATATATTTTTTATTGCGATTTATTGCGTGAATGAAATTGATTATCTATCTTTTTATTATGAATGAAATTTGCTTCCGCAAAAAGTCATAAAAAGATATTTCTTTTCATTAAAGAAGTTTTTAATCATCCAATTCACCCCCCTCTTGGCGAATCTAGTAATTTCAATTGGTATCAGAGCAATTTCAAAGCTAATATTAAGTTAAGTATTAATGAGATGAGGATGCTTAGGTGGATGAGTGGATTTACTCTTAGGATATCCATGAAAAGGTTGGAGTAGCTCTATATAAGATTAGAGAATATCACCTTAGATGGTTTGTACATGTAAAATGGTGGCCTTCCGATGTCCTTGTCATGAGAGTAGATGTATTAGATTTGGCCTATATTAAGAAAGGTATAGGTAGACCTAAAAAGGCTTGATTATAAAATATTAAAAATTACCTTTTTTAATATATTTAAATTAGAATTTGAATCTTAATAGGGCACAATGGAGAAAAAGGATTCATGTAGCTGCCCCACATAGTGGGATAAAGGCTTGTTGTTGTTGTTGTTGTTTAACTACTAATAATTATTAGGTGATTTTTAGATGATTGATTTTGGATTTAATAATTGATTACCATGCTAAAGTAAATTTTCTAAATCAATGGATTTAAGATTTGAAATGGAATCCAAGATTTGAAGTAATAACTAAATTTTTGTCTTAGAGTTTTAACCTTAAAAAAATGAGATTAACATTGACCTTATCTGATGCCTAAGGTATGCGTACCACTCAATTCTTCCCAAATTTTATAGAATACCTAAGGTCTTCTAGCCTAACAACCCAAATTGTTGGAAATCCTATTTACATGAAATGATAGGACCTAAGTCAACTGTCTATGAGCTTTCATATAAAGAGGTTTTAGTTCCACCTCTTTTTTCTTCTCTATAATACCAAGAGTGAGTTTTACTAATCTTGTTATTCTTAACCATACCATGTTTTGAGGGTGATAAATTTATAAAGATGGTCTCCTCTTTAGTTATTAAATCCATTTCACCATTCATAGATAACTTGTAAAGACTAGTGCGAATAAGGATGTTGCAACTCATTTACTTATATGGCTCTCTCTAGAGAAGAGCCCTCCACCACCATCAGGACTAACTTTACACTATAACTAGCATCATTTAAAGATGCAATAGAGTTATTATTCAAAATAAATCTTACCACCACATTATCAAAATAAAAAATCTAAATATATTTTTTTCATCCCTAGCTGTCACATTAAGTTACACATTTTAGGGTTTAATCTCACTAGTGATGGGTGGCTAGAAGCATTACATCACCTCACCTAAGGACCCATACTGAACTGGATCCTAAAAAAGATTAGTCTACTTATTTTACTAATTAAGCTCCACATATAACATCTTGAGGGGGAACGAATCTATGATCCATCTGTGTTCGACATATTCTTTATAGCCTTCTTTCTCCTTCGCCTCTTCATCATGTGGGTGACTACAGAATTCTATAGAAAAAGCTTAAATGTAAATATTGTTCATTTATCAAGCATCTTGAGAAATTTATTCATTATGATAAATATGGGAAGGATAAAAAAGGAAACTCCAAGAATGATGACATTTAGTTGATATTTATATACACTTATGATGTTTACATGGATAAAGAAAATGAATCAACTCTAAATGATTTGAGAACTATCCATAATGATATTTATAATTCTATCCATCTTTCAAAGTGCTTCACAAAAAAAAAAGGAATTAGAAAACAAAAAATACACCTAAAATCGGGTTATATTCCTGTTAACAATAGGCTTTTATAATGATAAACTTGTGTTTAATATTAAATATAATGATAAACTTTTATTTAAATTTTTTAAGGAATATGATTTTAGTATTAAAAAGGAACGACATTTTCTTAGATCCAGAAAGGTACTTACCCTATATTTGGAAAATTTTGGAACTCCTCTACTCCTTTAAATTATTCTTTTCTAGCTTAGAGAATTCTTTAGGTTATATTCCTGTTAACAACAGGCTTTAATAAAACGAGCTTTGTTTGACTTCTAAGTGTCAATGTTGTTATCATATTGAGACTATTGACCATGTTGTTTTGAATGAACCAACGGCGACAAGGCTTTGAAATACTTTGGAGAGAGGCTTATTGATAAAAATTGGTTTTAATGATATTATTATTTATTTTTGGTTTTTAGCTGGTTGGTTTCATAAGAAAGTTAAAAGTTGTATTTTTATATCATCCCTTTGATGGTCTTTATGGATCCTTTGCAACTAAAGGTATAATTACAAACATAATGGTGTTAAAATGAGCTCTCAAAGGGTTCTCAATATTTTGATCTTTAAAATTGAATAGCTTTATAACGCTAATGTATTATCTCTCAAGCACTGTGGAGGGAAGAAAGATTGGTCTACTTTCTTTAATATTTATAGTGATAACTCTAATATGGTTCCTATTCCTAAGATAATTAAGTAGTTCAAGCCTTCTTATGAATAATTTAATCTTATTATTTATGGCTCTATTTTGAGGGATGGTTATGGTTGTGGTGGTTTGATTGATTATGATAGCAAGCTTATGAGTGGATTAGCTTATTATATTCCTAATTGTAAGATTTTTTTATTTTCTCTAATTTTTTCCAAAAAATGCTTGAATGCAAGTCATATTTATCTGTTTAAAATTTTTTTGATTTTACTTAGTAAGTTAAGTTATAGAATATCTAATATTAAGAAGATTAGCAATGCTTGTGTAATGAAGTTGGATGAGAAGGGATCATGGAGTAATAGCTATATGATTTTTAGTATGAAAAATTCTCCTAGAACTTTGAAAGTTAAAATAATTCTTGATTAATCAGGTTTTCTATATATCAGCTAATATTTAGTTGAGCAATGCTCTCTGGTCTATCTTATCTCTTATTGTGCAGTTCACTCTAGTTCTAGTTTTTTAATTTAGTAGGGTCTCATATTCTCTAGTGCCTCCAACTTCTCTGAAAGTAGTCAGGAGAGTTTATATAGCTAAAATGCGGCTAACCTGACAGCAGAGATTGAGAATGCTCAGAAATCACAACTTGACATGCACATGTAGATACTAGAGGAGCATCAAATAATAAGGGAGGAGATTATTGCAAATCAACTTGTGTCTGCATCAACCAAGTAGAAGAGTTAGGAGATAAAATCTGATTATTGGATATCGGTATTTATTTTTCCATGCATATTGGTTTCTTTTATGTATAAGAACTGTATTTTAATTTAGTAGTGCTTTGTTACTCTAAAACAATTATAAATATTTTATGCAAGTAAATATTTTTCATCAATATGTTCATGCAATGTTAAAATATTAGCATATTTAATCAATACTTAAAACTACTTATTATGTGATTATTACAAAATTGAATAATTGACATGAGGTACTTTTTTTTTCTAAATGTTGTGGGTTCCTGGGGAATTTCTGGCAACTTTTTTTTGGAAAGTACGACACAATGAGTTTTAATAAATTATGTTACAAAAACTTTCTATCATTTATAATAACAGATTTATAATGAAAGATGCTATCGTAATTTGTGTGAAAATTGTTTATTTATTTATTTATTAATTTATTTGTTTTTTTATGTTCATATTTATTTATTTATTTATTAAATTATTTATTTGTAATTACCAAAATGGCCCTACCTTAACTAGAAATTATCCCCCTTAGGCAGTCAACTCATTCCTTCTGTTAATTGAGGCTTTTCCTTAGAATGTTATAGTTGGCATCCCCTGTCCAGGCCTAGGGCCCCTCTTTGCAAGAAGGAGGTTCCTCCCTCTCTCCCTCCTCTTGCCCTAAGTCCTCTTCCTATATGGGAGTCTTTCCTATACTTTTAGATATGTGGCATCCCTTATCCAACTATAAGGCCCCTCCTTATACAAAGGCCATGTTGTATGACCACCTTCCTTTGAGGGATCCTGCAATCAGGGGAGATCTTATTGCCCTGAATGATGATGAGCGGAGGCCAAACATGGAAGCCAAGGAGGATGATGTTGTGTTCACTATTATGAGTGATTCTCTGATCATTCTCTATAAGAAGTTTCACTTTCCAAATGACATAGTGACTATGGTTCCTAAAAGATCTGACCAGGCCGGCTTTCCTCCTCCCGAATTCTTGACCATTTATTTGACCAGTTTGTGAGCAGAGTTGCACTTTATACCTACTGAGCTTATTGAGATTTATCTATAGTGTGGGATGAGTCTATCCATATTCTTGTATAGAGCCATATCCATGATGATGGGGCTGATTGCACTCTTTAGACATTGAGGAGTCCTTATGACACATGAAAATATCTCACAGATGGGTCGATAAATTAATGATATACAGGGGTGCATATCATTCAGATAAAAGTGGTTGGACATGTGATGATCACCCAGCTTCTAAAAGATCAAAAGGCCTCCGTAGAGAACAAAGCAGTGCTAGATGCTGAGATTAAGAGGTCCCAAACTCTTATAGTTGAGAAGGAGGCTGCTTTATCTAGCTTAAAATCCTCGAGAGTTATTTATTATTTCAAAATTTTCATAGCTATCAAGACCATCATCCAGGATCACATTCATGAGGCTCAAGATCACATTTATGATATAGAAGTGAAGGCTATAGAGTAGCAGTGTATTGATAAGAGATTCATCTGGGACTTTTTGAAGGGAGTTTCCTTGATACAATGGAAGGCTGGAGTTAAAGTTAATGGGCTAACCCCCATCCAAACTTTAGACAAATCTCCTTTAGATTCAAATGGTGATGAGATAGAGAGTGGGTTATAAAAGGCCTTTATCCATCAGGAGGATGATGAGATTGTAGATATATAATAGTGCTTTTATTTTCCACTAGTTGTATCACTTTATCTTTCTTAGTGATTGTTATATATTAGGCATTTGTACTTATATTTGTTATTTTCTATAATTTAGTGAAGAGTTGTTGATGCATTTATATAACTAGTCAAATACATTCAAGTACTCTTATTCATCTCGAGTGGATTTCATTTATACTCTTTTAAGGCACTCGATTTATCCGAGGTTATTAGTTATAACATTATACAATGCATTCTAACCCATGTGGAGAAATTTGGATTGGATTCCCTTTGGGATTGAACGTCTAGTGATTCAGAGTCAGGCTTCTCGAATCAAGGATTTCAATATTAAAATGACACCCATTAAGGATGTTTAATTTTTTCAAGGTTGTTGATTATAACATTATATACTGCTATTTAAACTATGTGGATGAGGTTGGATTGAACCCCCCTATGACTGATTATCTAATGATTGAGGTGCAATAAAGAGTTCATTTGTCTTAAATTAAAGATATTAAAATTAAGTGACACCCACCTAAGATATTTGACTTATCTGAGGTTGCTAATTAAAGTGTGGTTTGATGCTTTTTAACCTGTGTGAAAAAGGTCATATTGAATCCCCCTGAAATTAATTGTCCAATGATCGAGTTGCAATAATGATTTCAAGAATTAAGTTCACAGTGCATATGAAATTATCATTGTGATCTAACTTGAAGATGGTGATAATGTAACTAAACCAAAGAACTTAGTTTTATTGTATTAAATAATGTCATACTTCTCTGATATAACTCAGGGATAAAGAAGTTACAAACGCCATAGATAACACATGAGATAAATAAAATTCAATACTGAAGACATATAACACTTAAAATAAGTAGTATTATAATTCTTTATTAATAGTACTTGCAGAGATTCTCTACATTTTAGGTTTGAGGGAGCATGTTTCCATCAGCATTTTTTAACTTAAAAGTGTTGGGTTTCACCACAACTATCACCAAGTATGGACCCTCTCAAAGGGGGTTAGAGTTTATTATGTTGGGGGCCTTTTCCTACCACCTCAATGCTGTGTAGAACTAAATCTCCAATTGATATACTTCGCAGTTGCATCCTTCAATTATAGTGATGGTAAATTCTTTAGTGATAAGCAGTAACCTTGAGCATCACCTCATCTATTGCTTCAGAAAGGATGTCTAGGTTATATATGAATTTTTCCTCATTGTTGATGAAGTCAAAAGTTTGAACTCTATGACTTAGGACTCCAATATCAATGGGAATAACAACTTATGTGCCAATGTTGAGGTTATACGGGGTTTATCCTATTAGAGTTCTAATAGTAGTGTGATAGGCCCAGAGGATATTCGGGAGTTCATCAGCCCATGGCCCCCTAGCCTTTTCATGCTGTGCATTCAATACTTTTAGTATAGTCCAATTAGTGACCTCCGTATGCATATTTTTTTAAGGATGGACTACGGCCGTATGTACTAGTTGAATATGAAAATCTTTACAAAATATTATAAAGATCTTTCTAATGAACAGAGTCCCATTATCGATGATATTTTTTGTTGGAATGCCAAAATGACAAATCATATTCTTCCATAAGAACTATTTGTCATTGGCTTCAGTGATCTTTATCGGAGCTTCTGCTTCCACCCATTTATTGAAATAATTCTCAACCAGGATGATGAAATTTTATTATTCGATGGCTATATGGAAGGGTCCCATTATATCCATCCCCCATTGGGTAAAAGGCCAAGGACTCTATAATGCTAAAAACTCTACGGTAGTTAAATGGGTGAGGTTGGCATGTAACTAGCAAAAGTTGCACTTTTATAAAAAATCTAGTGCATCTTGCTTCATTGTCGGCAAGTAGAACCTTTGTCTCATAATCCTATTTGCTAATGCCCTTCCACCTAGATTCTCTCTATAGATGATTGAATATACCTCTCAAAGTACATAATTATCCTCTAAAGAAGGAAGGCACATGAGATATAATCCCGTGAAGGCTCATTTGTATAATTCTCTCTAATAACTACAAGGTTTGATGCCTGCCTCCAAATATGCATTGCTACCATTGGATCTTTAGGAAGAACACCTTCTTGTAAGAAGGATAAAATGGGATCGATCCAAGAAGCCTCCAAATATGGAGAAATTTTTCTGTACGTAATCCGAACGCGTTCAGATGCTGCGTATTTACTGCTTATTTGTTGCTTATTTTTTTATACAAAATTTTTTTGTGCCAAAAAATAACAAATAAATAATACTCACTAAATACTCACTAAATACACAATAAATATGCAAAAAATATGTAGAAAATATTAAATACACAAAAAATACGCAACAAATAAGCAGTAAATACGTAGCATCCGAACCTATCTCTGCGTTCGGACTGCGTACAGAATAATTTCTCCCAAATATGACCCATCTCCTCTTTTAGACAACAATCATTATTGATGTTGCAGGTTTAAAAAGAGCATCCGCTCGTGTATTTTGCTCTCAAAGAATATGGATGATCTAATTCTCTTTTATACATTCTAAGAGAAACTTTACTATGTTAAAATACTATGCCATTTATAGGTAGTGGATGTAAAACTCGCATTCCACCTATGAGGCAAATAATTATTAATCATTGTAGACCACTAAGTTCTGCACCTCATAGTTGATTTCCAGCCTTAGTGTGGCAATAAGGGCCTCATATTCTACCACATTATTCATTATAGTGAATTTAAATTAGAGCCCATACTTTAGAGCAACATGCTGTGGAGAGATCAATAAAATTCTTGCCCCGGTGCAAGAACTTCCAGAAGCTCCATCAACAAATAATGTCTAGCACGGGGGAGAAGTTGAAGCACTAGGTGGCTTGTTATATATAGGGATGGTGCATTCAACTGCAAAGTTTATAAGTGCCTAAGATTTGATATTGGGTTTAGGCAGGTAATGAACGCCAAATTCTCCTAGTTCTACCTACCACTTAATTAATTTTCCAGATGCCTCAGGCTTTTGAAGAATGTTTCTCAATGGTAGATTCATATAAACTCCAATTATATGAGCTTGAAAAAAAGGGCATAGCTTTTTGGCCGATAAGACTAATGCCAAGGCTGTCATATATGCTAGTGGATAATGTCCTTCTATCTAGGAAAAAAAATTACTGACATAATAGATAAGAAATTATACAACATTATCTTTTTAACCAAGATGAAATTAATGGCCTAAGCAGAAACGACTATGTATATAACTTTTCTTTAGGAGTTGGTTAAGAAAGTTGTGACAGGTTTGACAAATATGTTCATAGTTATTCGAAGGCTTATCGGCATTCATTAGTCCATTGAAATCCTAAGCTACGAGCACCTCTAAGGATCTTAAAAAAGGGTATATATTTATCTCCTGAGTGAGCTAAAAAATGAGAAAGCATTGCAATACTTCTATTTAGTCTTAAGACTTTATTGATATTTCTTGGGGGCACCATGTCCCTTGGTGCCTTGATCTTCTCAAGATTTGCCTTAATCCCTCAGTGTGTTACCTTAAACACTTAGAACATTCAAGAGGTGACTCCAAAAGTACACTTAGTATGATTGAGTCGTATATTATATCATCATAGTAGGTGGAAGCACCAACGCAGGTCAGGTATATATTGAGATTTCTCAAGACTTCTTACCAATATATCATCAATATAAACTTCTATGGTGCACCCAATAAGATTTTTGAAAATATTTTTTAGCCCAAATGACATCACTAAATTACATACAACTTCTTATCTATTTGAAAAGTTGTTGCCTCCTCATTAGAAGGATCCATCTTTATTTGATTGTATCAGAAGTAGGTATCCATAAAGTTCAGCACTTAATATATGGAGCTGGCATCGACCAATAAGTCAATACAGGGAAGCAAAAAACTATCCTTATGGCAAGTTTTATTGAGATCATTATAGTCTACACACTTTCTCTAGGATCCACTTGCCTTTCAAACCATGATGACGTTTGCCAACCAAGTGGGGTAGTGAACGTCCTTTATAAATCAAACATCTAAAAGCTTATCAACCTCCTACTCAATTACCTGCTGACAATCTGGTGCAGTGTTCCTCTTCTTTTGGATTATCGACTTGCGTGTTAGGTTGACCTTGAGGGAATGCATGATTACTTCATAGTTGATTATGGGTACATCGCTAGAATCCATGAAAAAGCATCTTACTTTATATGTAGAAAATCTACATATATTTTCTTCTTTTCATATGAGATAAGTGATCCAATCTGTACCATTCTTGAAGGGAGCTCATCTAACAGAGATACACAAGCAAGGTCTTTTATAGGAGAAGCCCTCTAAGGAATATCCTTATTCCAAAGATCAAAATCTTTGATGCTTAAGGTAACTGATGGGTACGGTTGAGCCTGCCTAAGATAGAAGGATTATGCTACTTATTGATCTCCTTGTACTATAATAAATACTTCTTCGGTGAGAAAATTCAATTTGATGAGAGGGATCAAATAATTAATCCTAATTATTAACTAGAAAAGCCTTCCAAAGATGGCATTATAAGCCGATTCTTATTTTACCATAATAAACTAGATGGAGTGTATAACCTATTGGGGGAATTCTCCAAGTACAATAGAAAGACTGATAATTCCTTCCACTCATATAGGTCGATAATCAAATCCATACAATGGACCTACTACCCGCTATAATTTCTTTCTAGCGATGCCTATGTTATGAAAGGTGGAGTAGAATAGGATGTCTACAGAGCTCCCATTATTGACTAAGATCCTCTTAACTTTGTAACATGGGTCACCAATTCTTGTACTAATTATGAGTGGGACTTGATGAGTGTTTTTTATTCCCTCTAAGTCAAAATCATTGAAAGAAATAGAGAGATCAGTATGAGACTTCATCGGAGTTGGTTCTTCGTTGGCTGCAATTAAGACTTGACTAGGCATTGAAGGATCCCTAGCAATGATTCCAATTTCACCAACTACTTATAAATTTTTTTAATATTGCCTTTGCTATTAATTTTGCCCCCAGTGAAACTAGTTTCATCTCAAGCAAGGGGGTTTTGGATAAATAATCGAAGATGTCCTTGTTGGATCAGACTCTCAATTTCCTCCTTGAGTTAACTGTATGTTTCAGTAGTGTGTTCATGGCTACGATGGAAGTGGCAGTATTGCTCCTAATTTTTGACATTGGGCTTTATAGGATGTAGCCACTTCACGTTCTCTTGGTCTTAGTTGGCCATCAACACATTGGCTCAAGATACATTAAGTGGCATGTACTCCATTTCTTAGAAAGGATCTCATCGCGGCTGTGAGGGTTGAGGGGGTATATTATAGTTTTTTTGCTTCTTCACTGTGAGGATGGATTTTTCTTCCCTAAGGTGCTTTTATGCTTCCCAATTATTTGCACAAATTGCTTTCTATAAGCATTAATAGTTTCATCGATGGAGATTTGTGCCTCCACACGATGCATAATATCAACATATTAATGGATCGCGTCTCGCATGAGTGATGAGTAAAAAGGGCCCTCTGAGAAAAACTCATCTAAGTAACTTGGGATCCACCCCTAAAATTTATCAGGCCTCAGTAGAAAATATTGGAAAGTACTCCTTGAGGGACTCATTTCCATTCTAGCAAATTCTTGAGTGGTGGGAAGATTCTTTGACCATTTTTTGATTGGAAAAAAATTGTTTGATAAACACATTGGCCAATTTGACAAATGTTGGAATAGTTTGAGTGGGGAGTGAATAGAATAATATTCGAGCTTACCCTTTCAGGGTAGCTAGAAAGACCTAGCAAAGTAGCACATTATATGCTCGTTGGATGTGCATGATGATCCTATAGTGATCGATATGCTCGTACAGATCAGTTGTCCTATCATAGGAATCAATACTCAATAGTTTAAATCCAATAAAAATAAAGTGTTGAAGGATGGTTTTAGTCAGGTGTGATGACACTTAGATGTCCCTTTGATTAAGAGATTGTCTTATACATCTTATGAGGAACTCCTCTTGGACTAGTCTTTGTAGTTTATGTCATAGGGCATTATGGGTGAGTTCAGCAATGTGTTGTCAAGCTATGTCCTTAAGAAATCTAGAAGAATGCTAGGTTAGCAACCTGCACGTGAAGGATGGGTAGAGCTTGCTGTGTTAGCAAGCTTATTATCTTGATGTGTCGGATGGAGCATCCTTAGTGGTGGAAGGGGAAAGTTGACAGAAAGATGTTCAAGTTGAACATCCTTGAGACCTGGTGAATCTCGAGGGAGAATAATCTCTTCTTATGATTCTAGCATCATTCCCCGAGTCTCTCGTAGATGTTGAAGGATCTCATTATGAGATTCCTCCATCTTTCTGATATGATGTTCTATGGAGGGGCCTGATGTCCCTTTGCCAATAGGGTTTTGCCCATCACAGTGAAAAGAGGTAGATGTCTGGCATCCCTAGTTCATAGAAGGATTCCAAGATTGGTATGAGTTAGAGCGGGAGGCTCTCAAGACGTGATGGCTATGCCTATTAGCCATTGGAATGGTGCTTAGGATAATCGAATTGAAGTCTTCCCAAAAATGGCGCCAAATTATTACAGGCTAGAATATACATGTCGATATAGTTATAATCCTACGTCTTAATGTTACATGGATATCTAGCTCACACATAGAGAAAATAAGATTTTTTATATGGAAAGCCTTGGAAATGGAAAAAAACCACAGGATCGGGCCTGGCCATGTTGAAAATGATTTCACCATAATTTGATTAGATTATAGTGGGCCGACTCATCCCTAATTGCGATCAAATTACAAATGCCAAATTTATGATTGAAATCTGGTGACAAATGTGGATGAAAGTCCAATATCACTTGGAAGACTGGTGGAAGTTAGGCATTACTTGAAAATTTTGGCATCAGTTGGTGGTCCGACAGAACTCCAATGGTGGTCGACGAGGCAATAAGGTATGAGCAATATCTGATCTCTCTTTTTTCTCATTAGGCTTAGGGGTCCCATCTGAAGAGGAAGGAAGACTCTATTTATATATTTTCTAGAGTTGTATTACCCGTAAATAAGAGGAGGATGAACAATAAATGGGGAGTAGTTTGGATGGACGGCCCATGTTGAATCCCTTTATTGTGGACAATTCATTAGACATTTGATGGTTTTAATGATATTGAAATCTTGATGGTTTTAATGATATTGAAATTTTGCGATCTTGGGATCATTCAGTTTGTCTTATTGAGCCGATGTATTTGACTATAAGCATGTCACATTTTGAGACCGTTTGTAATCCAAATTGTGGTTTGAACCCTCTAATAAAGCTTCGGGACCATAATTTGGACCCATTTGGGCTTGGATTGAGTCAAATTTGATTTTGTTGGGTTAGTATTTTTGAGACGTTCAGTTTGACTATAAATTTGCTATAATCAAAGTTGTTATGGTCCCAATTTTAATTTTCAAACTTTCCAACTTGATTTTTCCTCAAGATTCATGCCAGATCAAGATAATTTTTTGAGGCTATTATTACATCTTAGTTTTCATAACTATATTTTCATATCATGTGTATTATTGATGATTCCAAAATATTATGGTATTGACTGCAATTTCTCCTAACATATATTAGAAATATTACTTTTGTTATTTGTGGTTCTAATATTTCAGGAAAATCATACTCAAGATTGTTAAAGACTTTAAGTCAAATTAGATTAGGGTTTATTATTTCTAAACCTTGTACTTTTTATACTTTTCTTATGTCTGAGAGAGTATTACTTTAATTGGGTAACTGTGCATACACATACTATGGGAGTGTAAAAATTTATAAATTTTTAAAACTTATTGTACTCTATGATATTATATTGGATGGGATGATTTCACTTGAGCATACCTCTAGAAAATAATTAATCGAACCATGCCAGGAAGATTTTCTAAGTCATGTTCGTACTATATGAAGTTAGCTTCAAACATATGCCTTCCAGAGTACAAAATAAATATGTACAAGTTTGCCCTGATGAACTTCTGAGTTTTTATAAACTATTCGTACTGTATGAACATAAGTTCGTACAGACGACGTCCAGAGTATGAAAATGTGTATCTTTTTGTCCAAACAATATGTAAATTTTTTGACCTATTCGTACTGATGAATTCTAGAGTACAAAATGGTTAAGGCCATTTTTGTACCGAACGAAACATGATTTGACTACAAATAAATCGTACTGTATGATATTAATTTCATATAGTAGATTATTCAGAGTACGAAATTGTTTCTTAATGAATCATACCAAACAAATATGTTTAATTTTGAACTAATCATACTGCATGATGTTAGTTTATACCCAAGTCAATTAGAGTATGAAATCGGTTCATATTAGATCATATGAGCAAATTTTGAACTATTTGAACATACTATCGTCGATCGTACTACACGACCATGGACGGTCAAATAGAAAGATTTCTATTTTTTGGTTGATTTTTCATTTTTTCATATATAAGGTCATATAAATTAACTGTGGAAGATATCCTTCTTCATTTTATGTTTGAGAGCAAGTGGGAGAGTTTCTGATATAGAGTTCTTGCAAGTGGAGTGTGAAGGGTTCACAAGGTTTCCCAATGGTGAGAATCTCTAAGTAAGTGTTCCGAATCTCTTCCTTGCTTCTTTGAAGATGCTGGAGAAAAGTTATTTGAAGAAGATTTGGTCCTCTACTATCACTAGGAAGGTGTGAAAGGACATCGGTTATCTACTAAGACAAGGAGGGTGTGAAAGGACACCAGTTCTCTACCAATACCAAGAGGGTGTGAAAGGATGTCGGTTCTCTGTAAACACCAGTAGGGTGTGAAAGAATGCTGATTCTCTGCCGACACCAAGAGGGTGTGAAAGGATGCCAGTTCTTTGACGATACTTAGAGAGTGTGAAAAGATGATGGTACTCTACCAACACGGGTGTGAATGGAAAACGGTACTTTGTTGCACCGGGGAATTATAAAAAAGAGGGAAATTGTAAATGCTTCTCCTCCTTGCAGTCGGAGCAAAAGGAGAGTCACTTTGGTATTAGTGCAATACCTAAAGAGGGAGTCTTCAAGGAGTGGATGTAGGTCAAGTTGGATCGAATCATAATAAATTTATGTGTTCTTATTTTTCTACATTTTTATTTTATGCACATTTTTATTTTATTGTGCTTGAAAAGTTTTTTAGTTTATTAAAACTTTTAAATTATGCAAAGTACTTATAAAATGGTTTTCTATTCAAGAGGTTCTTTTAAATTACTAATTCCCCCCTTTTGGTTAGCATTGTGACTACTGCGTTAGGTCTAACAACTTATAGGGACTTTAAAGTGGTATCATATCATTCTTTTCAAAATTAAGGTTTAGATAACTTTTTTAAAACTATCATGGCTACTTTTAGAAATTGTAACTCACTTGAAGGGTATTCGATCACCAGACCCCCATTATTTGATAACATTCCTTTTAAATTTTTGAAAATACGTATGTCAACTTTTCTTCAATTGCTTGACTATCGCATATGGATTTTAGTAGATGAAGGATACACTAGGCCAACTAGACTTGTAGATGGTATTAGAACTGAAACATCATTTGCTGATTGGACTATAGAAGAATGAGACTTAGCTCAATTAAATGCTAAATGTTTGAACACTTTTTTCTATGCACTTAAATTTGAAGATTACATGTGTGTTTCTATATATAAAAGTGGAAAAGAAATTTGGGATAGACTTTGCATCACATATGAAGGGACTAGTGAAGTGAAACAATCTAGATTGAATATTCTATTGTATGATTATGAACTGTTTCACATGAAATCAAATGAATCAATCACTGACATGTATACATGTTTCACATCAATAGTCACCTCCTTGCATGCTTTAGGTAGGGAACTAATAAATGCTCAAAAAATAAATAAAATACTTCATTATTTGCCTACTGCTTATGATGTAAAAAAAAAACTACTATTATAGAGTCTAAAAATATAACTATTTATTCCATTGACAATCTTCTTGGATCACTAATTGCTTAAAAGAAGGAGCGACTCAATGATAGATAAATACAAGTGAGAAGAAAAAAGAGAAGAACATAGCATTGAAAGTGGAAGAATCAAAGAGTGATCATTCTCAGCCTAAGGATGAAGATGACATTGCCTTGATGATAAGGCAATTTAGAATGTGTGCTATTTTTTGATCTGATCCAAAAGAATCATATTTGACAATAGTAAAAATTCTAAGATATATTTTGGGAACTTAAAGCTTAGGGATTTGGTATCCTAAGCATAGCTCCTCTTTTGAAATAATTGGATATTCTAATTAATATTTTGTAGTTTATAGGGATGATCAAAAAAGTACATCTAGAACTTATTAATTTGTAGGAAACTCTTTAGTTTTTTGGTCTAGTAGGAACTAGAATTTAGTAACCCTATCTACTACTGAAATATAATACATTATCTTAGGTAGTTGTGTGGTATAAGTTCTTTGGTTGAAAAAATAATTGATTTAGGATTTTCTATTAACACAATTCCAATTTTCAGTGATAATACTAGTGTGATTTGTATTTCAAAGAATCACATTCAACATTATAAAATCAAGCATATAAACATAAGGCATCATTTCATTAGAGATCATATTGCTAAGAGAGAAATTGAATTGAATCACGTTGCAACTGAAAAATTAACTTGCAGATATATTTACAAAACCACTAGCCTTTGACACATTTAACACTTTAAGAGTAAGGTTAGGTGTGATTAATCTTAATGCTTAAATAGAAATTCTACAAACTTGATATATATATATAGGGTATGTTTAGTTTGTCTTTGTTTGATTAATCTATTTATTTTTGTGTATTTTATTGTGTATTTTTCATCTTTATTTTTATTTTTATTGTGAAGCATGTCACTTATTAAAATTTTGTAAAAAAATATTATTGGTTTTGAGAAGTTTTTTTTATTTTCATGCCTTGTTTTCTAAGTGTTATGATCGTACTGTACAAAAGTTTTTCATCATGTACAAATTTGTAGCATGTGCATGGTAGGTTTTGGAGTTGAGCATGCAAAACTTAGTTTTCTCATAGGGTTCAAACTGTACGATGATGTCATCATGCCGTGTAATTTGTATAGATTTGTCTGTATGAGTGGGGAAAGTTAACCAGTTGTGGTCAATTATTTATTACTGATCGTACATACAAAATTGTATTTCATCTATATGATCCAAATGTCAGTTTCTATGGGAGACAAACCTAACCATTTTAAAATGATCTTTAATATTCAGATCATCCCAGATCAACACCTATTCATCTATATGATCATGTGGTCAAAAAGCTTGTACGAAAAGATGCCTCGGAAGTGGCATTTTACAAAAAGCCATTTCATATTTAGCAGTTTTTGTTCATACGTACAAAAATAATTTCATCCCGTAAAATTTTAAAATCGTTCATATGATTCAAATTTTATACTATATGATAGGTCATCTTCGTTTAAATAGAAGGGTCTTTGAAATCATTTTTCATTCACTTTCTTTTTGATTCAAATCCTTCTAGAGCCCTTATCTTAGGAAAGGCTAGTTCAAGCAAGCGACCCCGTCCATCTAAGGGCTCCTCTTCTAGAAGCGGAGGGGATGAAATTTCCTTTCTAAGGCAAATGAGGATGCCTTTTTTAGGCACTCTACTACCAACATCACCCCCTCTAAACTTCTCATTCAGGGTGATCTTTATTTTTCTGTTATGCCCCTATTTGCATCGACTCAGTTCTCTTTTATTTTTACCCTTATTTATGCATACCACAAAGAAACCTTCAAATACTTATTAGCTAACATGAGATTTAATGAGGACAACTCTACTATTAGTTCTTATGTTCAGAAATAGAGAGTAGAAATTACAAATGAAGACTTAGGCAACTTTCTTCATTTGAGAACCCAAGGCATTCGAGCCCACACTTTGACTTCTAGGGCCATTTTTGGCTGGGCTAAAATCAATAAAACTCTTAGAGGTGTATCCCAAGTATTTCATTTGTCTAGGGTTTACACTTTACATCAAAATGTTTGAGTCATCCAATATGTTTTGGGAACTTCTATTATCCCTAAAGCTGGTAATCAAATAAATATGACTCCACTCTTATCCAGAGTCACCTATCTGATTATGATTAAAAAACCCTTTAATAAAGCCCAACTCATTGTAGAGTACAGTTATAATCATTTTGAAATTAGGCTTCAACATCATAAGAGTAAGAAGAATGTGGATTTAGGATATTTAATTGCCTACATTCTATATAAGAAGTACAACCTGGTCCATCTTGATCCTCCCACAGAACATCATATCTACTTCATTGATGCCTCTTTTAAGGCACTTTTTGAGAGAGATCAGAGTTCAGTGAGTGATGATTATAAGGACGAAGGGGAAACTCTTGCTCAAGCACCTGCACCTGGACCTGATAAAAACTACTACCAGGAAATGGTCCAGTGATTCGATTGATCGGAGATTCATTTTGATAAAATTGAGACTCACCTTAACCAACAGAATGCTCATTATAATGAAGATCTGGGGTGGATTCATAGACAGTTTGACTCAGTGAACATGAATGTAGCTACAATTTGTAGTTATTTTTCAATATTCAATATACCACCACCTCCAGACTAGGGTCCCTCAGAGTTCTAGATGTACTTCATTGTTTTCAGGTTTCTGAGTTTTTGTATTTGATGTTATGATGTTGCTTTGTGGGTTTAGTATTTTTATGTGTTGCGATGATGTTGTAGTGATGCTATTATATCAAATGTTTTGATGAGATGATATGTTTTAAGAATATGCTTGTATGTGATTCTTATATCAATGTAATGGGTAATGTTTTTGTTGACATACTTTATTTTTTGAAATTTTTATATTTTTAATGAATAAAACTTTTTAAAACTGATCGTTAAAATAGATTATAAATTACTTTACTCTACAAATTAATTTCCTTACAAAATTTAATTTTTTCAAAAATTTAAATTAATCTTATAACTAGATTTAGACAAGGAGATCAATTTCATGTTCTTTTCCACAAACATATCCAAGCTATAATTGTTGCAAGATTGATGTCTTATTAATTTTTATTTTCTTTTTCAATATGTTTAAATTTGTTATTAGTGAAGTTTTCCTTTTAGATTATTGATATTGGAAAGACACAAAAGATAAAAAAGGAGAAAAGTACAAAGTGTGCACAAATAAAAAAAAATTACACAATGATTCATAAAGCAAAAGGAGGCACAAAATAGCCCAAATAAAAAAGATGCATAAAGTGTGCCATAAATATTTGAAAAGATGTGTAATATCGACAATTAAAATTTTTATTGTGTTCTTTCCTTTATTATTCAATCTCTAATTCAAATATCTAATTGACAATCATATATATTATTGAATTTGAAGTTAACTAATCTTTATTTCATCATTTTCACAATAATCTTTTTTATTTAATTTGTCTAAAATGAACATTGAACCTCGTTGACTTTTTTTATCTTAGTTCTTCTTTGATTTAAAATTTTGAAATTTTACTTTTTAGTATTTCAAAATTAATATTGTATTTATGATTTGTTTAAAATCCTTTTCCCTTTTAACTCTTTTGGTTTATCTGTAGAAACCTCTCATTTCAAGATATATGGTATCAAACTTCCCTTTTTGTTGTTGTCAAAGAGGGAGTCAAAATATTATTTGATGTTTAATGTTTTGCATATATGTATGTGTATGTGTAGTATGTGTATGTTTTATTTTTCATTTTGCATGTATGTATGTATATGTGTATGTTTTGAATGTTTTGCATGTATTTATGTTTTTGAATGTTGAATGTTCAAACATTTTTGTGATTTTTGTTCGAGTTTCTATTTTTGTTTTAGGTTTGTTGTTTTTTATCTTCTTGGGAATGCTTTATTATTTAATTTTAGGGGGAGCTAAGGAGAAAATTATTTTGAATTGTAACTCATATAATAATTGTTTTGTCATTATCAAAAAGGGGGAAATGATTGCAACTTAGTTTTCATAATTATATTTTCATATCATCTGTGTTTTTATGATTCTAAAATATTATTATATTGAGTATTGTTTCTCCTAACATATATAGGAAATATTACTTTTATTGTTTGTGTGTACTAACATTTCAAGAAAATCATACTCTAAACAGTTCAAGACTTCTAGTTAGATTAGATTAGGGTTTACTACTTTTAAAGTCTATAATTTTTATACATTTCTTGAGTCTAAGAGAGTGTAATTGTAATTGGGTAATTGTGCACAGACACATTGGAGGAGTGTAAAAATTTGTAAATTTTTAAAACTAATCATATTGTATGATGTTGTATCATACGGGATGATTTGACTTGAGCGTACCTCCCAAAAGAAGTTAATCAAACTATGCTAGGAAAATTTTCTAAGTCATATTCGTACTGTACAAAGTTAGCTTCATATGTACGCCTTCCAGAGTACAAAATAGGTACGTACAAGTTTGTCTCGATAAACTTTTGATTTTTTTTAACTGATTATACTATACAATCATAGGTTCGAACAGACAACGTCCAAAGTATGAAATGAATGTGCATTTTTTTGTCTAGACGAACAGGTAAATTTTTTGAATTATTTATACTGTACGATCATAGGATCGTACAGATGACTTCCAAAGTACGAAATGGTTGAGGCCAATTTTATACCAAATGAAATATGGTTTGACTAAAATAAATCATATTATACGATATGGATTTTGTACAGTACATTATGCACAGTACAAAATCATTTTGTGAACAATCGTATTGAATGAATCTATTAAATTTTGAACTGATCATACAATACAATGTCAGTTTGTACCCAGGTCAATCAAAGTATGAAATTAGTTCCTATTACATCGTACGAGCAAATTTTGAACTATTCATACATACGATCATCGATCGTACTGTATTACCATGGACAGTCAAAATGAAAATTTTTAGTTTTCTGGACAGTTTTTGTGTCTTTCATATAGAAGGTCCTATAAATGGACTGTGGATGACATCCTTCTTCATTTTATCAATGAGAGCAAGTTTGAGAGTGATTTGGGAGAGTGTTTGAGAGAGAGTTATTACAAGTAGAGTGTGAAGGGTTCACAAGGTTGCCCAACGGTCAAAATCTCTAAGTGTTCCAAATCTCTTCCTCACTTCTTTGAAGATGCTCAAGAGAAGATATTTAAAGAAGATCTGGTTTTCTACCGACACCAGGAAGGTGTGAAAGGATGTTGGTTCTTTACGGACACCAGGACGGTGTGAAAGGATACTATATCTATTCTGACACCATGAGGGTATGAAAGGATGCCAATTTTTTGTCGACACCAGAAGGGTGTGAAAGGATGTTGGTTCTCTACAAACACCAGGATGGTGTGAAAGGATGTCGATTCTCTACCAATACTTGAAGAGTGTGAAAGGACGACGGTACTCTATCGATACTTGGAGGGAGTGAAAGGACGGCGGTACTCTATCGTATTATGGATTGGTGGAAGAGAGTGTAATTATAAAGGCTTCTCTGTCTTACTATGGAGCAAAAGGAGAGTCGCTTTAGCAATAGTGTAATACCTAAAGAGAGAGTTTTTATGGAGTAGATGTAGATCTAGTTGGACAGAACCACTATAAATTTATGTGTTCTTATTTTTTTGCATTTTTTATTTTTCTACACATTTTAATTTTATTGTGGTTGAAAAGTTTTTTAGTTTATTAAAGCTTTTAAATTGTGAAAAGTACTTATAAAACGGTTTTCTATTCAAGAGGATTTTTAAATTATAAATTTACCCCCCCCTTTCCAATTCACCCCCCCCCCCCTCTTTGTTAGCATTGGGAATATTGCGTTAGGTCCAACCTAAACGGACTTTAAGTTGCATCAAAATCTTTGTAGTTTAAAACCTTTTAACTCGCCAAAAAAAATTTTAAAATTGTTGACAAGTAGCCAAACCCAAAAATTTTAAAAAAGACCAGCAGCATATGAGCTCATAACTCAAATAAACAATTAGATGAGATCAAACACTCAAAGCCATGTAGTCACAAGCAAGGCTACGCATAAAGAAAATTTAATAAACCATTTTAAGATAAATATAAAATATAATATGCAAGTAACACATATATAAGGATTAACCATCTGCCACCTAACAACTTATCCTTAGAACCAACAAAAAGGCAAGAATCTATAATTAAAGCACATATCATCAAAATAATTGGAGAAACCTACAAAAAATTAAAGAAAGACAAAACAAAGAGGACCTCCCAGCCACACTCCAACGCCTAGAACCCATAATTTATCATAGCTCTAAAAATACCCTCCACAACGACCAAGACAACAAATCTTAAAATAAAAACCAACCAAAGCTAATCAAACAAAGCTCAGGCCCAACGAAATGGGAAGAATAATCAAAACCTACAAATCCTAGAGTCATTATCTTAAAAAAAAAGACCACCTACCAAAGAAAAAATCCAACCTGAGAACAAAAAAAGGAAAAAGGGCCCAACCACGCTGAACAAGCAGAAATAACGCGATAAACCATCTCCACTAGCCACCTCCATATTGACCAAACATCAAACAAACATAAAGAAACCACCCTGGATAGCAAAGCCAAAACTCAAAGAGAAAACATAACAAACCTCCATCAGATAAACATGCAATATAATATGCAAGTAATACAATCATAAGGATGAACCATGTTCCACCTACCAATTTATCCTTGGAACCAACACAATGGCCATAATCTACAATTAAGAACTTATCAAAACAACTGGAGAAACTCACAAACAAAGTCAAAGAAAGACTAACCAAAGAGGACCACATAGCTAAAAGGCCAAGAATCAATAATTTATCATAGCACCAAAAAAACCCTCCATAGTAGTTAAGACCACAAATCTTAAGGCAAAAACCAACCAAAGCTGAACCAAACAAAGCCCAGTCTTAACCACTAAGGGAGAACAATATAAAATAATAAATCCTGAAGGAAATATCATTAAAAACCACCACCTGCAAAAGCAAAACCCTAACAAGTGAACATCAAAAGGCAAAAGGGCCCAACCTAATTGAACAAGCAAAAACTACGAAAAAAATAACCTCCACTAGCCACCTCTTATTGGCCCAACATCAAACAAACATAAAGCAACCATCCAAGATAAGGAACCTCACTATCCAAAAAACTGCCCCTAAAACCCCCTAGCAGAAATCAAATCAAGAACCCCACACCAAAACCCAAGATAAATAGAAAGTGATAAAAAAACTAGTAAATAGCCATGAAGAGGAATAGCAGTGAGAAAGTAGCCAAAATAATATATAAACTTGCAACCAAAACCAAATTCAACACTATAAACCAAACCAAATACAACATGATTAAAAATTTCACCAAAACAATCACCAACAAGCAAAACCTTACTCCCAACAATCATAAGGAGACAACTTTAAAATAGATAGTCATGGACCATAAGGATGCAACTAGCAAATCCAACCAACACTACAAGAGCAAACCCAACAACAAATCTAATTAATTGAAAACCAAAGAAAATCCAAGACCCAAGCCATTTTCTAAGATTCCGAACCCATCAAACAAACACATAAGTAATTTATGACCCGAACAAGTCTCAAAAAAAAAAAAAAACCACAAATACGTAGGAGTTAGCCATTCATAAACTAGCACTGAAAACCCGAAAGAACCACAACTTCCTTTATAGCCAATACCTTCAACACAGGCACAATCCATTTCTCAAAAAATATCAAATAGAAGAAATGAAACCAGCCAACGCACATCATAAAATAATGTAAAATGAAATTATCCTTACTGGCAAGGATTGATTACAAGTGGTATTTTTTTGCCTTATCACTATTCCATTAATATTGTTTTTTAGACACTGAAGGAATTAAATTTCAAATTCATACTCAAAACCTACGTACAAGCTTTGAATTTAAAATTCATTAATTGATAGTCAAAACTCTCAACAAACAACAAACATATTAAGATGAACTACAACCCTCAAATATTTAACTAAAGCAGCATGGACTACAAACGGCAAAAGCACAACCTTAACAAATATTCCTTACACAAATTACAAAATAAATAGTTATTCAGCACAACCTTAACAAATATTCCTTACACAAATTACAAAATAAATAGTTATTTCAGAACATCAAGAAAACCTTATCCCTCTGCAATAGGAGAGGTTGCCCAATCCCATTCCTCTTCGACGGGAAAATCACAAACAACACGCTGATCACGAACCCCGCCACCAATGGCACCGATTTGATCACCTTCTTCGGCGCTTTCGAGTGATAACATTCTACAACATCCCTATGGGACCCAGCGAAAATCACCAAGGCTGCAACAGACATCAGCGCGTGAAACAAGTCTTGCCATTTAAGTCTATAACTCGCCGGCTCAAGAGGGCCTTTTCTTCTTGCGTTAAAGGTCCATATCCCATACAGTGTTGCCACGCCAAAGCAAGCGCGTCCGGAGGCTGTGCGGAAGCTGTCCGTAATGGCAAAGAATGCGCAGGAAGCAGCGCAGAGAAGGACGAAGGAAGCCATCAAGTAGCGGTTTAGGGAAGAGCAGTCGCCGTCGTTGGTGAGTAAGGGGGTGAAAATTGAGAAGGCGAGGATTGTGGCGGTGGGGAGGAGGACGTTGAGGCGGGCGGTGGCGCTGATGACGAGTTTAATGATTTGGAGGAGGTGGGATTCGTTGGCGCCGGGTTCGTGACTACCCTCGTCGGGATCACGGGTGACCGACGAGGTTGCAGTGGTGGGACGTGGCTTTTTTATCAGGATTTCGCAGACATCGTCCTCCATCTTTTTTTACAGTTGGGAAATGAAAGGGAGTAGTTGGTTTTGTGGAGCATCTTGAAGGCGTTTGGGGTGAGGATTCCTTGCCGCTTGGGCGGTATGTAAGGTGGTAATGAAGTCGGCCTCGTGCATTTTGCTTCTTGGTCACGGGTGAGGATTCCTTGCCGCTGCATTCTAATTTTGCTTTTCGTAAACTTCTTGTTAGGAATAGTTTTATGCGTAACTATTAAATTGTATATATTAATAAAAATAACATTTAAATAGTTTTATTTGTTATAACATCATTTACAATCTATTTTAATATTTATGACTTGTCAAGATCTTCAAAAAATTATATGAATTTATTATATTTCAAGTGTTTGGATGCTAATTTTAAACATAAGAAATACTTTTGCTAGTTGTTGACCTCCGTTTTGGAGCTAGGATAGGTCTTACATTAGGTGCTTCACCAATCTACTAGCATATCTTAATTTTAGGAAATTTTAATGCTTTCTAATGGTTAGATCCTTCCCGTCTTTCAGTCTTTGGAAGATTGCTTACTGAAGCTTAGAAGATTAATAAACCGGAATTCTGAAATCGTTAGATTATACTACACCACTGTTTATCTGAACTGGAAGAACCGGAATGAAGTTAAACATGGAAAATCTGCTTTACCATGCTCTGTAGTAGCTGCAAATGCTCTATCTATGGCCATGTTATAGTCTAGTCCATATCTAGATTGCTGGGTACTAATCTCCTTCGGGAGTCTCCAAAAGCTTGGTGCCCTCCACCGATAGATTGGATTAAGATCAATGTGGATGCTTCATTACTCAGTTCAAATACTGCTGAAATCGGAGGGGTCTTCAGGGATCACAAAGGTAGGCTTATTCTTGCATTTGGGAAGAGTAAGCTTCACTGGGATATTACTCAGTTAGAGCTGGAGGCGGTATGTACAGTGCGATACTTCATTCGGAGATGGATGCTTGAGTGCAAAGGAGTGATTATTGAGAGTGAAAACAACAACATTATTACATTCATTCAAAATTCTTTAAAGAACAAGGTTTGGCATGTGGATAGGTGGCCGGACAAGGAGCTTTACTTCTTGGATGAGTTTAATAAAGCGATCTTTCTTCATGTTCCTAGAAGTTGTAATAAAGTAGCTAATCATTGTTCTACTATGGCTTTAGATAAGAGTTTTACTTTTGATAGTTTTTCTTTTGATAACATTCCTTCCTTGTTGTTGAATTTTATCAAGGAAGAATGTTATCATACTAGCAATTGTAATTAGTTCCCTTTACTATTCTTAATGCTTTTTGGTGCATCTTTTCAAAAAAAAAAATGGTAGATCCTTGTGACTCTTGACAAGCTTAAGCGTCACTCTTTATCTAATAGGTCCTACTGAACCTAGTCTCATAAGTCACTAACTTTAATTTGTTAAACCTTAAAATCACATTTGTATAAAAAGGTATTGACCCATCCTAATTATTCAAGATCCTAGACCCACCATAATTTGGCAATGCTCAAACTCACTCTAGCCAAGTAAACCTAAGTTATCCATATATTTTAGTGATAAACTCTAGCATGTGACCTATTAAAGACTCAATTGGTCATAGTAGGAAAAAGTGAGCTAGGAGTTAACACGTCAAACTTATGTGAATTAACTAATTGTCAAATGGATAACCTTTAGATTTTATTCAAGCCTAGAGAAATCGTAAGAAAATAGTTTAGTCCATTTAACCAACTTATATCTATTGGAAACAATGGTTTTTGTATCTAACTCAAAATGAACTCAAATTTAATAAAATTTAATTAATTTAATTGTCCTTAGGCTTAAGCCTAGAAAAAAACATAAAAAGATATAGACACTTACAAGTAAAACATGAAATTGTTCATTAAAAGTAGAATTGGGCAAAATATATATAAAAAAAAAAGATAAAGGCTCTTTAAATCCTCTCTCTCTCTCTCTCTTTGAATCTTAAATTTCTATATTTCAAAATAGATAAAACCTTCCCCACTAATGATTGATTCCTAGTTCATGTATGTAGTGGAATGGTTTTACACATATTTCGAATAAATGGCTAAGTATCATTGACTTTAGGTGCTTATTAATCAAGTTACACCAAGAATAAGTCCATTTCAATCTTTGATTAGCAAATAGACTTTATATGGGATTTGGTTGGAATTTAAGGTAAAGTAGAGTTGGGAATTGGTGTATAATTGTATGGGGTAGTGGTATGGTTTTACTATAAAACATAAGAAATATTATTGCACATTGAAGTAATTGCTTGCCAAGGTAACCTATAGACCACAAAGTGACTTCTTTCTATAAAGTTTTGCCACGCCAAAGCAAGCGCGTCCGGAGGCCGTGCGGAAGCTGTCCGAAATGGCAAAGAATGCGCAGGAAGCAGCGCAGAGAAGGACGGAAGCCATCAAGTAGCGGTTTAGGGAAGAGCAGTCGCCGTCGTTGGTGAGTAAGGCAGTGAAAATTGAGAAGGCGAGGGTGGTGGCAGCGGGGAGGAGGACGTTGAGGCGGGCGGTGGCGCTGAGGATGAGGTTGATGATATAGAGGAGGGATTCATTGGCGCCGGGTTCGTGACTACCCTCGTCGGAATCACGGGTGACCGACGAGGTTGCGGCACTGGTTGCCGTCGTGGGACGTGGCTTCTTGATCAGGATTTCGCAGACATTGTCCTCCATCTTTTTTTAGAGTTGGGAAATGAAAGGGAGAAGTTGGGTTTTGTGAAGCATCTTGTATGCGTTTGGGGTGAGGATTCCTTGCCGCTGGGGCGGGAGGGCAAATGTTACGTGGTAATGAAGTAGGCCTCGTGCATTTTGCTTCTTGATCACGGGTGAGGACTCCTTGCCTCTGCATTCCAATTTTGCTTTGGTTAAACTTCTTGTTAGGAATAGTTTTATGCGTAACTATTAAATTTTATATATTAATAAAAATAACATTTAAAAAATTTTATTTGCTATAACCTCATTTATTTTGCAATACATAGATAAAGTAATCTATTTTAATTTTTATGACTTGTCAAGATCTTCAAAAAAATATATTAGTTTATTATATTTGAAGTGTTTGGATACTAATTTTAAACATAAGAAAAACTTTTGCTAGTTGTTGACCTCCGTTTTGGAGTTGGGAGAGGTCTTACATTAGGTGCGTCACCAATCTACTAGCATACCTTAATTTTAGGAAATTTTAATGCTTTCTAATGGGTAGATCCTTCCCGTCTTCCAGTCTTTGGAAGATTGCTTACTGAAGCTTAGAAGATTAATAAATCGGAATTCTGGAATCGTTAGAATAGACTGCACCACTGTTTATCTGAACTGGAAGAACCATAATGAAGTTAAACATGGTAAATCTGCTTTACCATGCTCTGTAGTAGCTGCAAATGCTCTATCTATGGCCATGTTCAAGTCTAGTCCATATCTAGATTGCTGGGGTACTAATCTCCTTCGGGAGTCTCCAAAAGCTTGGTGCCCTCCACTGATAGATTGGATTAAGATCAATGTGGATGTTTCATTACTCAGTTCAAATACTGCTGAAATCGGAGGGGTCTTCAGGGATCACAAAGGTAGGCTTATTCTTGCTTTTGGGAAGAGTAAGCTTCACTGGGATATAGCTCAGTTAGAGTTGGAGGCGGTATGTAC
This sequence comes from Dendrobium catenatum, assembly GCF_001605985.2. Lineage (NCBI taxonomy): Eukaryota > Viridiplantae > Streptophyta > Magnoliopsida > Asparagales > Orchidaceae > Dendrobium > Dendrobium catenatum. The sequence goes on from NW_021319229.1 coordinate 136,596, forward strand.
AGTGCGATACTTCATTCGGAGATGGATGCTTGAGTGCAAAGGAGTGATTATTGAGAGTGAAAACAACAACATTATTACATTCATTCAAAATTCTTTAAAGAACAAGGTTTGGCATGTGGATAGGTGACCGGACAAGGAGCTTTACTTCTTGGATGAGTTTAATAAAGTGATCTTTCTTCATTTTCCTAGAAGTTGTAATAAAGTTGCTCATCATTGTGCTACTATGGCTTTAGATAAGAGTTTTACTTTTGATAACATTCCTTCCTTGTTGTTGAATTTTATCCAGGAGGAATGTGATCATACTAGCAATTGTAATTAGTTCCCTATACTATTCTTAATGCAATTTGGTGCATCTTTTCAAAAAAAAATAATTGGTAGATCCTTGTGACTCTTGACGAGCTTAAGCATCACTCTTTATCTAATAGGTCCTACTGAACCTAGTCTCATAAGTCACTAACTTTAATTTGTTAAACCTTAAAATCACATTTGTATAAAAAGGTATTGACCCATCCTAATTATTCAAGATCCTAGACCCACCATAATTTGGCAATGCTCAAACTCACTCTAGCCAAGTAAACCTAAGTTATCCATATATTTTAGTGATAAACTCTAGTATGTGACCTATTAAAGACTCAATAGGTCATACTAGGAAAAAAGTGAGCTAGGAGTTCACACATCAAACTTATGTGAATTAACTAATTGTCAAATGATAACCTTTAGATTTTAATCAAGCCTAGAGAAACCGTAAGAAAATAGTTTAGTCCATTTAACCAACTTATATCTATTGGAAACAATGGTTTTTGTATCTAACTCAAAATGAACTCAAATTTAATAAAATTTAATTAATTCAATTGTCCTTAGGCTTAAGCCTAGAAAAAAACATAAAAAGATATAGACACTTACAAGTAAAACATGAAATTGTTCATTAAAAGTAGAATTGGGCAAAATATATAAAAAACAAAGATAAAGGCTCTTTAAATCCTCTCTCTTTCTCTCTCTCTCTCTCTCTCCATCTCTCTCTTTGAATCTTAAATTTCTATATTTCAAAGTAAATAAAACCTTCCCCACTAATGATTTATTCCTAGTTCATGTATGTAGTGGAATGGTTTTAGACATATTTGGAGTAAATAGCTAAGTATCATTGGGTTTAGGTGCTTATTAATGAAGTTGCACCAAGAATAAGTCCATTTCAATCTTTGATTAGCAAATAGACTTTATATGGGATTTGGTTGGAATTTGAGGTAAAGTAGAGTTGTTAATTGGTGTATAATTGTAGGGGGTAGTGGTATGGGTTTACTATAAAACATAAGAAATATTATTGCAAATTGAAGTAATTAATTACCAAGGTAACCTATAGGTATATCACCACAAACTGACTTCTTTCTATGAAGAATAATCTACAAAGCCTTTTCTGCATAGGATAAAAAAAAATGTTTTTAAAAAAGACATTAAGGAGTGATTACTCATTTACAACCACCCGTAACATCCATTAAAAGGAGTGTTTTTTGACCTTTCTTATTGATAAATGATTTTTTTTACAATTTAAATATCAAATAATTATTTTTAAACATTATAAACAACATTTCCATTATAATGATGATTATTCAAATTAAAAATAAAAGTTATGAACTTCTAAATTCAAAATTTAAAGATTTGATCAAGGAATTGAGTTTGAAAATTCTAACAGATTGATATTTAAAACTAATTTAAGATTTGGACAAACCACCAGAGGAAAAAATTTTAGAGAGACATATATATAATTTAGACTTATGCTTGCTTTCAGTGGCCTGTCTTCTAACACCCTAAATGTAATCAACCACCTTATGAATGCAGGATATAATGGCTCTATATTTAAGGCATAAACGATTTTTAGTTTAAGACATAATCATGACTATTTAATATATAAATGCATCAATCTAATTTTGCTTTGACTCAAAGACATCCTAAACTATAAATTTTATTTTTAGTTAACACTAAACATCTAATATTTCTAATTTTATATTTTTTTGAAAACTTTGACAGTATAATGGCCCTAAACTATATGGAAATACATCAATCCCATCACTTAGTCCTCTTATACCTTACCGTTAGTTTGTATGCATTGGCTTAGTGTAAATTGCGCGCATAAATTTAAAATGCATGCATGTATGGATGTAAGGATAAAGGTGTTTGTGTATACAATACCACTACTATATTATCCTAAAACTACCATGCATGTTCCCAAAAAGTTTGAAACAAGCACACAAAAAAACCTATGAAAAGGCTACCCTCTAATACAAATCTATCACCCACAAAAATGCAATGCATGTAATATGAAGTAGTATATGAAAGAGCAATATATAAATAATACTTTTATTCTTTTATTTCTAATGTAGAGTACAAACTAGGGTCTACAAAAAAAAGTAAGGTAGTCAAGCTAAGTGGTATTTCTATCCCTATACAATATAGATTTAAATAAGATTGCTTACTTTAGTCTTAATCATTGGGCTCCATTAACTCCATTTAAGATTTTATAAGAGAATGATCTTCAATGAAAGAATAATCATTTTGTTTTGGAACTCAATATGTATAAGCAAAAATATTTAATCATTATAATTTTTGACACTATAAAACTCAATCTAGCTATATAAAAATCTATGTACAACATTTATATTTTTAATTGACTCTTTGTATTTACATCAGGTTCAAGATACATTCTACTTTTACTAGATAGATAAAAGAGAAATATATATAAGGAAATTTAAAAGTGAAATGTAGGTGTGTAGAACCTAATGCATCTAATATAACCTAGAAGAGTCTAAGGTGAACTAATAAGAAATATGTTCATGACATTCTAAGTAGAGAAAAATATGCAAATAAATATAACACACCCTCTAAGAAAGGTATCTTCTGTTGATCTCATTCTTTTTAGTAGGTTGACCAAACTCAAGCTCAATAAATCAAATCTAAAACCACATTCAAATCCAAAATTCCAAACCAAAATTTATGGTTAAAGGCCTATGTCCTATGGCTCTTTTTGAGAGATTTTTCAACCACCTCAAAATCAAACCAAATAATCCCCAATTCATGATTTATCAATTGTATGTAGATTAGGCATGTACATAGGGTTAGCCCTCCAAATTTTATGACAATATGAGATCTCGAACCCCAAAAACTCAATTGAAATCCAAAGGCTGCAAAACCTTTAAATATTTATAGCTAGCATATGCCACTAGATTTAGTAGGTTGTTAAATTTAACCTTAGGAGATTCTCCATAACCTTTGAACATGTTCATATTCATAATTATGACAAGTCAAACCTAAAATTGCACTTCGATGGACCCTGGTTGACCCCGAGTTAACCAGGGACCCAAATAGCCTAAATGCCCTTTGAGGGAAAAATTGAAGTTTTCTCCAAACTTCAATTTGGCGCAATCAAACCAAGTCATGGAACCTCTTCTAATGCATTCTAGACATTATTAGGAGATCATTAAACCCAAATCAAAATTTTGGTTTAACTAAGTTAACCAAGTCAACCATAGTTGACCAAAATGCCCCGTAAGGGCCCAAACATATATTTTATGCAATAAGACCTCACAATTGCATGTAACCACTTCCATTGGGTCCAAAATATCATTTTGAATTTATTTGGCCCAACCCCAATCTTTGGTTTGACTAGGTTAACTAAGTCAACCATGGTTGACCAAATCAACCATAAACCCAACCAAGGTCAAAATTCAATGTTCTAAGAAATTTCAAACCAAATTGACCACATAAATTATTTAATTAAATATTCCAAGCATGTCTAACATTTCTCTAAGTCAACTCACTATTGATTTGACTTGGTCAAACTCTCATGCATGATTAAACCCCTCACATACACATCACCCATATAAACTCCAATCCCTTAGCTCCAAACTCCTTGAGGTGGTTTTGTACAGAGTGCATGACCTCCTCAAGTCCTTTCCTAGTTAGCATTGACTGGCCAATAGGTCAACAAGTCATCTCAAACCTATGAAAAAGGATCTAGCTATGGTCAATTCTCAAAGTCACCTAAGCACCCCCTTTACTTTAAAAAAAACTGCTTATAACAAGCCTAAATCACTCTTAAAGGAGCCCTAATGTAACTCTTTAAATGATGCCAAGCCTTGGTTTAGCCTAATATGGAAAAAGATAAGTCATCCTCCATCACATAAATCAAGGGGGTCTCTCTCAATCACCAGCCTTCTCCGTGCCTTCTAACAATCTTAGACATATGTTAATCATCCAAGCTGGTGCCCAAAATAAATCCAAGCCCTTCATCAAAAGGATGAGGATTCAAGTAGCCTAAACCATCCAAAAAATCTTCATTATGTTCTCCACTTTTGTCCAGCAGTATATAGCTCTTAAAACTCTTCTTCTACCTTCCCCAACATGTTCTCTTCCTTCTCCCATCATTTCTCTACCATTTCCAAACCCCCAAACCTTATTTTGGTGAAGTGAGAGGGATCTAAAGAGAGAAAGGAGACTTTCAAATATAACTTTCAATCCAGTTACCACCAAGCCTTAAATTCTTCTACAAAGTTGGGGAAAACATCACTAGGAGAAAAAAGACCAAAATCATAAAAAATCCACCCATTGGTTGGTGAAAAAACTCAATATTTAGCTAGGATTTTAATTTTAAAATGCTCAAAGTTTTTAGTGCATGTAGCCTCATAACTCAAGGCAATGAAAATCTATGTTTCCATGAGCTTATATTTCAAATTTCATAGAATTTAGTAGAGTATGTTTAAAGATATGGAAATTTAAAATTCTTAGTTTATTTTGAACTATGATGGCGCCCAATCAGACAACCCAGAATTGGCCACATCACCTAGGATGGAACCATGCATGGGCCTTAACATTCGAACGTGTATCATTTAGAGCATAGAGAGCTTACATGACTCAATCTAAGCCATGCATGTCTCGCTTGTTTTATCTGATGATCCAATTTGATGTTGACTCGATTATGACAGTGACGGCGGCGTGCCACATACTTTAATTATTTTAAATAGTTATGCGAGTGGAAAATTTGATTAAAATGAATTGATTTAAAAAATCATTTTATATGCTCTTTATTTAAAATATTCATAAAAAATCAATTTTCCACCATATTTGATAATTTTAGTGTCATTGGAAAGATCTTGAGACCTAGCATATTCCAAAATTAATTTCAATGTGTTTTGATCAATGAAATATGAAAATTTTGTGTTTGTTTAAAATCCTTTTTTAGTAATTCTTTCATAATTCAGTGGTCAAACTGAACCAAATTTTTGGTAAAAAAAATTTGGGCATCTTAGGCATCCCTTGATTTTTTTACAGATCTAGATGCTCTCAGGATTGTTGTGATGTAAATTTTCAAAATAACACGTTCATTTTGTTCCCAAAACTTTAAAAATTTAGAACTCCGTAGATTAGATAGTAAATTATATTTGTATGACTTATAGCTTATATATATAAGTTTAGAGTAATGAAAATAAATATATATTAATATTTTAATTAATATTTTTTTCTATTATTTTAATTATTGGAAGAAATTAGATAGCTTTTATTGTTATTATTTAAAGAAAAAATATATAATGCTTACCTATTTACATTTTAAGGCCTGTCAGGGAATGATTGTGTAAACCTTGTAAAGTAATACATATAGAATTTGGAAATTTGTTTGGAATTTTTAAATATTTTTTATTAATAAATTAATTAAATATTACTTTTAAATTAAAGTTAAATTATTCTTGAAATGGATGTCAAATTAAAGTTGTTTTAATTTTATTTTATTAAGAGCTTAATTTTGGTCAATTAGATGTATTATATGAATTTTTTAGAATTAATTTTGATTTATTAGAACTTTTGAAAACTTTTAATGCTTAATTAGAAGATTAATAATAGTGGACTTAGTGATTTTTGAAGTTGATGTAAAATTTTTTATGGATTAGCAAAGTCACTATATTCAGATGGTTTGAGTTTCATATCAATAGTAGGTGTATCCTAATTATTAAAATTAATCTAAATTCTCTAATGTGTCCTTAATTATTATCCTTGATGGTGTCACTAAGTTATATATGATCAAATCAATGTTTGACCATATACATATATAAACATACAACCACACTCAAGTCCTTAAATCTAGGAAAGCTTAGCTTAACTGGTGGGTATATCCTATACATGCAAAAGATAAAGAACTAATTAATATAAGAAATAGTTTGATTAGTGAATAGTTGGAGGACAACTATCACTAATCCCCTCCCATGATTCCTATCATATGAACTCAAGCTATGTTTAAGATTTCAAAGGATCACTCAAGCTCTCACAATTTAAAGCATATAATTTTAAAGTAATTCTAAAATTTAGAAAATATATTAATTTTTATTTTCTAAAAAACTTAAGATAAGTCAAAATAATTTTGAAAATAAACCCAAAATAATTTCAAAATAGTTTTAATACAAATTTGATGAATAATTTGAAATTTTAAAATAATCTGAGGTTCTTCAAATTTATTAAAATAATATTTAAGTTAAATATTGATTAAACATTAATTAAATAATTAAGTCTTTAAATAGATTAAATTATTCAAATTATTTAAGATATTAAAAATAAGAATTTTTAATTTAAAATAACCAAATTAAGTTTTCTTATTTTTAGTAAAATAATATTAAATTTTTAATATTTTGAAAGATATTTAAGTTAAATTAAATATTTAATTAATTCTTAAAGGGTGTTAAATAATTAAAATTAATAAATATTGATTAAATTAATTTTAATTTCAAATTACAGAAATCTTAAAATTATTTTTGATTATTTAAAATATTTTAAAACAAAAGTTTTAGTTTTGAAAAAGTTACTTTAATATTTAATCAAGTACTAATTAAGTGTTAAAATATTAAAATTTTAAATGTAAAAAGGAAACTAAAAAATATATTGGATATTTCAAATTAATTTTAATTTTATTTAAATGGTTTAGAATTTCATGCAAATTGATATATCATACATAATTTTTTGATTAGCAAGTAATTTCTAATAATTCCTTATGAATTTTCTACTAATTAAAATAACTAAAATAGCAATTATATATTAATTAATAGTCTTACCAGTGCTGGAAATGACTGGAGGACACATGGTAGCCTGGGGTAGGCTCGTGGAATCGCTGGCAATGATTGCCTGATGGCGCAATAATTGCACCGTCGATAATCATCAGATAATGATGAAACCGCAGACACAGTTTCACTTATCAAAGTCAGCTCGACATCTCTGACGTCGGATCCTTAGTTGTAATGAATTAACGGTTATGATTCAATGGGATGGAGCAAATGACTGTGGGATTGGATCTGTGGTCGGAAGAACGCACGGAACAGCTTGGTCTAGGATGTTGAACACACGATCAATGACCCAAAAAATGTACACTAAGGGTACGTAGTGAATGAACTCTAGAATAGGTTTTTTGGCTCATTCGCTTGATCCGATTAACTAAATCAATTAAAATTTTAAATCTAAGCTCAGCACATGAATATAAATCTTGGGGGATACTTAATATGGCTTAAAACACTCCTAATAAAATGCTAATTAACCCTAACCATTGTGACCTAAGGCAAAGGATTTCATGAGATTTTTATGTTAGATCTTCAGGGTCTTGATACGGTTTAGCTTGTAGACTGTCTATGTAAGTTTTCCTAGTTAAAAGCATGGCTGAAAACATGTTGAATTGATTGGATGAAACTTTGGATGGAATGGGTAGTAGGGTTGCTAGAGGATAATTATCGACGAGCCTCCAATGGCTGGGTTTCTCTTGGAAAGTGAGGAGGAAGGTTTGAGGATTCAAAAAGAATCAGAGGGCTGAACTAGAGAGAGCTAGAGTGGAGAGAGAGTATAGGGATTAGAATGATCCTTAAAATGGGGCTTTTCTCCTATTCAAATGACCTGGATAAAAAGGGATTATCTTGATCGTTTAGAGACCCTCCATGGATCATTGAGAGATGTCCCAAACTATTGGGAGGCAGAGGAAAAGACTTGTTCAAGCTCCATTGCTATTTGAGGCTTTGGCTCGAAGGGGGGGACCATTTCCCTTTTAGGCTAAACTAGGGAATGGGCTTGGTTGGAGAGCTCTTAAGAAATATTTAGCCTCATTTGGGACAAACTCAAACAGCCTAGTCTAGGATAGGAGCTGCTGGTTGAGAAGGTTTAAAGCTTTGAAAAGATGTAGTTATAGTTTAGAGAAGGAGTTGACTATTTCAAAGAAAGGTTTAAATGCTCAAGTTGACCATTTGACTGGTCAAAGGTTTTGGTTGACCGGTGAGGTGGATTGGAGGGAGTGTAATTGATATTGAGTCAAGTGGGAAGGATCAAAGGGGTTCGAGCAGTGTACATGGAGCTTGGAAGGGGATTTAAAGAGATTTGACCAAGTTTGATTAGTTGACTTGGTCAACATGGTTGGGTATGATTGGCCAAGGATTATAATTTGATTGGGCCATCCATAAGTGAAGATTTGGAAATTTGAAAGATTTGATTTGATCAAATGGGTTAGAATAACCCATTTAAACCCTTACGGAACTATTGGTAATCTTAGGTTGACCCAAGGGCTTGATTTGTGCTTAATATGTTTGAAATTTTTAGAGGGATCTATTGGGAGTAATTCCATAAACTAGATTAGTTGTTTTGGTCAATTTGACCATATTGACCCTTAAAGGGCATTTTTGTCAACCATGGTCAACTTGGTCAACTAGGCCAAACCAAATAGTGGGTTTGGGTTCAATGTGTTCCTAAAGTCATTAAGGATCCATTGGAATGATATTTTGAGTTCGATATGGCTAGGTTATATTGAATTTTATGGAAAAGATAAAAAACCCTTTATAGGGTATTTTGGTCATTTTGACCCTTCATTAATTCTGAGTCAAATTGAATTGAGAAAAGTGTAGACTATTGATTAGTAGGTCCTAATGAAGGTCATGGATGCGATTTGGAGGTTTGGAAAGGGTCCCAAGGCTAAGATCTACTGGATGGCAAGTCTAGTGGCATAGATTATAAATAATTGAAGATTTTGCAGCTTTTTGGAAAAGATTTACTTTTAGGGGCTAGAAATGTTAGATTGAGCTCAAATTTGGATGGTTGACCTTAGAGACAATCTTAAATAATATGCAATTGATAAACCCTATATCAAATGTCATTAGGCTGTGTTCCATTGGATTTAAAAGTTCTCTTGATAAGGGTTTCAGGACCTTTGTCCTTAGCCCATGGATTTGGTTTGAAATTTTGGGTTTGGATTGGATTAAGGAGTTAAATGGTTGGAATTAAACCATCCATATCAATAAAAGTTAATTAGATGATTTAAGTTGATTGGATATGATTTGAAAGTTGGTTGGAAGCTGGATTAAGGATTGAATTAGAAGGTGAAGGTGAGTTTAATAGGGATTGAATTGTGTCATACCTAGGTCATATATGGTGAGGAAGTAGGCACTTTCCAGCCATTAGGTCACCAGGAAGAAACTCAAGTGGGTCTTAGTAACCTTATACAGAAATGAGGACAGCATCATGATCATCAGGCTAACATACACAGTTATAAGACTTAATTCAAGAAATTAAAAATAAATAAATTAAAATGACAGACTCTTTTAACATAACTTATTCTAGCTAAGCTTGAGCCCTGAATCTTCAAAGAATAGTATATATTATACCTAAAATATTAGTCAACACATAAACATATATGCCCTACAAATACTAGGAAAACTAAAAAGGTAATTAATAATATTTATTACCATCAAAATCATAATCTTGAGAGCCGGAGTTGCAACAATATCCCCCTATTTTATAATGGCAAATATTATTGGTTGAATTTGTAAACTAAAAATATTTTCTCCTAATCTCCTCCTTACTAAAGGAATTATATTAATAAATAGGGAAAGCTTTTTTATTTTATATTTTAAAATCAAACCACAAATACAACCAACCATAATATATTATCCCCCTTTGATATTATAAAAAAGAAGAGATAAAATAACACCTAAAATTAAAATACATGTAGAAAAAAATAATAACATACATAAAGTAACTAAGAGATGAAATTATGCATAAAACATACAAAAAAATAAAACACACAAAACAGATAAATACTCACATAAAACACATAAATAAAACACAAAAACAAACCTTACCATACTTATACTTGATTGGAAATAATAATTGAACCCTTGACTATTTAGTATAAGTTGGTTACCTTTTAATCTTGCTCCTATTCTGTTGACTCAGAAGCTAAGTCTTCCCAAAAAATCTTTTACTTCTTTTCATTTTCCCTTATTGCAATTGGCTTATTCTCACCCTTTTTTTTTACTAGTTGTTTCTTACGATTAGGGCATTCATATTTAAAATGTCTAGGTTTTCTACACCCAAAGCAAATAATGTTAGAAGCAAGCTTATCATATTTACCATTTTTACCTTTACTTTAGTTCTTTTCACACTTGTGCTTATGCTTTAAGAGAATTTTGAATTGGCATGTTATCTCCTCACTCTCATCATTTCATATGCGATTTTCATAAGTGACTTTTGCTTTTAGCATTATAGCCTTCTCATCACCTGCATTCAAAAGTCTTTGACTGATAGTTTACTAATAGACAATGAGTGATCCAATTAGATTATCAATATAATAAGCATTCAAATATTTCAATTCGCATATAATAAAGACTTTGGAATCAAATTTATTAAGTAGAAAATGTAAAAGTTTGTTAACCCTTTCAAAACTTAAAAATTCTCTACCTAAAGCATGCAAAGATGTTACTATCTAAGTAAATTTAGTATACATGTCTGAGATAGTCTCATTAGGTTTTATAATGAAAAGTTAAAAATAATGCAATAATAAATTTAACCTAAATTGTTTGACTTCACTAGTACCTTCATATGTAAAGCATACTCAATCCCAAATATTTTTGTCAGTTGTACAGGTCGAAACTCTCATATAATCTTCAAAATTTAAAGAACATAAAAAGCAATTCAAAGATTTTACATTCAATTGAGCATAAATTTTTTCTTCTTGACTGCATTCAGTATTAGGAATATTTATTTTGACTCCTTTAATAATTTGTGATGGTACAAAATAAACAGTTTGAATCATATGCCACATTCTAAAATATATTGATAGTAAGAAACTAGACATGCAGATTTTCAAAAAATCAAATAAAATATTGACAAATAAAGGAGGAAGAGTAATTGAGTAACCTTTAGCAGTGCTCCTATTTCCAAAAAGAGCCATTGATCATTTTTTCAAAAGTTTTCTAAAACCTTATTTTTGAAATCCTTCTCTGATACCACTTGAAAATTCAAGATGATTGTTAAACCTTGAGAAAATAGCCCAATAATCATCAATACGGAAGTAAAACTATCACTTATTATGGAAGCTAGTACACTTATCAAAAGTTACAAGGATTGTGATTATAATCAATACAACATAATATCAATAACAAATTCTCAATCAAGCAGTTATATCCAAAATATAATACAAAAAAATAAAGTTAAGAAAGTAAAAATTAGAATAAGCATGCCAAATTTAATGTTATTCCATCGAACCATAACTTACGTCCACTCCATGGAGTCCTCCTCTCTAGTTATTATACTAAACTCTTTAGTGACTCTCCTTTAGCCCCCACAGCTAGGTAGAGAAGCCCATACAAACTCTCTCTAATAAACTAGGTGTGACAGAGGACCGTACTCTTTTCACAAGCAGAGAACTTTTCCTCCTTTTCACCTTCCTGATGTGGCAGTAGAAAAAGGCGCCTAATTTAATAAACTCTCCCCCCTCTAGGGGGATCCATACTTGGTGCCAGACGTAGTGAGCCTGGAACTTTCAAGTTAATGAACGTTGAGAGAAAGATGTTCCTCGGACTTGAAATATAGAAAACCTCTGCATGTATTATCAGTAAAGCATAGTAGTGCTACTTTTTATATGTTTTTAGTATTGTGTGTCTACAATGTTGTATGTCTTTAATATTAGATGTTGTTTGTCTCCTATTATCTGTGATGTTTGTAGCTTCTTCATCCCTGAGTTATATTAGGGGAGTTTAATCTTATTTAATATAGTAAAACTCTATTCCCACATTTAGTCACATTATCTTCTTAAACTAAGATCGTATTTATAGATTCACACAGGCTGTGAACTTCAATCTTGAAATCCTTGATTCGAGCAACACATAATTATTATTGTAACTCAATCATTAGACAATTAATCCTAGGGGGATTCGATCTGACCTCTTCCACACATGTTAAAAAACATTAAATAATGTGTAATTAATAATCTCAGATAGGTCAAACACCCTAGGTAGGTGTCACCTAATTTTAATTTCCCTGGTTTGAGGCATTCACACTCTTTGTTGCACCTCAATCACTAGATGATAAATTCTAGGGAGATTTGATCCAACCTCTTCCACACAGGTTTATTAGTGTTATAATGTTATGATCAATAACCTAAGAAAGGTCAAACATCCTTGGTGAGTGGCATTTAGATCTTGAAATCCTTAATTCAAGAGTCTGAATCTGAATCTCTCAAAGTTCAGTCCCAAAGGGGATCCAATCCGACTTCCTCCATAGAGGTTAAAAATATATAATGTTGCAACTAACAACCTCTGATAAGTTAAGTGGTTAAGAAAAAGATGAAGCATGAATAAAATTCACTCGAGATAAATAAGAGCACTGAAATATTTACTAGTTAGATAAAAATAACTCTCTATTAAATCATAAAAAAGAACATGTATAAATATAAATGCATAATACATTACAATTACTAAGATAGTAAACTGATACATCTAGTGAAAAATAAAATTAATACTCAGTATCTACAATCACATCATCCACCTCAATGGCAAAGGCCTTCTGCAGCTCACTCTCTATCTCATTACCATCAGAATCTAAAAGAGAGTCATCTGATGTCTGGCTGGGGATCACTCCTTTAACTTGAACTCTAGTCTTGTTGTATCAGATGAACTCCCTTTAAAAAGCCTTGAATGAATTCGTCATCAATACACTGTTGCTCCAAAGCCTTCACTTTTACATCATAAATAAGATCTCGAGCCTCCTAAACATGATCTTGGAAGATGGTATTTAAAGCTATGGACTTCTTAAAATCTTTAAAGACTCTTGAGAATTCTAAGCTAGAAAAAGCAGCCTCCTTCTCGGCTATAAGTGTTTGGGACCTCTTATTCTCCTCCTCGAGCAGCACTATCTTCCCTACGGAGGCCTTTCGATCATTCAAAAGCTAGGTGATTGTTGCTTATACCTCCACCAAGTAAATTTGAAGCTGATCTACCTGCTAATTTTGAAGAAACACATAGTGCATTATGTTGTCCAACATAGTCCTGCACTCGTACAACTCCTCCTCTATCACATTTGCCTCTTTGGTCTTAAGATCATACTTATGCTTGAACTCTCCTTGAAAATATTTTATCTTCACAAATTCATTATTCCATTCATTCAAAGCTTTAGTAAGCTTGATCCCAAGATGTGACAACTGAAATAAAGAAGAAAAGGGCGTTAGAAGCCATTCCAAAAGAAAAAGTGAAGAAGCATTAGGAATATATTACTCACCAAGTCATCAGCTTTATGGCGTTCGATACATTGATGGCTGGAGACATCCCCAGGGATATGAAACTTAATAGGGGAAGAGTCAGGTAGAGCCTTATCTAAATTCATCGCAGTCCCCTCCAAGTTCTTCTTCTTCAACAAAACTTGGAGGTTTTCACCTCATGCCTGTTATTTAGGAGTCACCGTTGAAGCTGGGGCGGGGGGCTCGAGAACCTTTGAAGACATCTTTAACATCCATGCATCAGACCTCCCCGTATGGAAAGATAGCCTGATCTTAAATAGGAACTATTCTTCAATATATTTACTCAAGGAATGAACCTCATATAGAAGATGTTTGATGTCGGGAACCTTGAGGATCCACATTATGTCTTCTTCCCCAATGTACAGAGCACCTGGTAGATCTCTCATTTTCCCCCACTTCTCTATCAGGACTCTGTTATTTTTCACAAAGAAAAATGCACTGGCCCAGCTCTTTGAAGGACCACGGGTATGCATATCCAACAATTTAGATCTGAATGTTATGCACCCCTTTGTGTCACTAGTAAGTCGACATATCCATAGATGATGTTCAGGTGTCAGAATAGCTCCTCGATCCCTAAAGAGCGCATTGAGCCCCACGGTCACTGACATGGCTCTGTATGAAAATTTGGATAGGCTCACCCCATTCCACCTTCAAATTTAGATTAGCTCAGAATAAGGTGGAAAGCGTAACATTTCTTATAAGCTGGCCTTGCAGATGGTCAGGTACCCGGGAAGAGGAAGGCCAGCCTGATCAGACCTCTTAGGGATCATTATCACCATATCATTCAGAAAGTGAAAATTCTTACAAAGAATGATTAGAGAGTCACTCGTGATGGTGGGAATTGTCTCATCTCCCCTTGCTCCCTTATTTAGCCTCTACTCACCATCTTGCGGTGCGATAGGGTTCCTCTAATCGTAGGATCTCTCAATGAAAGGTGGTCACCTGACATTACCCATGTAAAGGGAGAGACCCTATTGTTGGATAAGGGATTCCACCTACCCAAAGGCAGGGGAATGCCTTCTGTATAGCAAGAGGATTGAAGGGCGTCGAAGGGAGAGGGGGAAGATCCTCCTTCTTGTAGAGTAGGGCCCTGGACTTGGATAGGGGATGCCACCTATATAAGGCTAGGGAAAGCCTTAAATGAAAGAAGTAAGGGAGAGGGGGAAGGTGTGATTTGAATAATGTATGGGGTATTTATAGTTAGGGGAAGCGCAATTTAGTAAAAAAAAAAAAGGTTCCAAGTCATTAGCCACGTCAAATCCATTTCATCACAACGTCAGCCACAAGCTTGTATATCATGGCCCTGTTAGCCACGATCCTATGTGTCATGGTCAAGTCATCCATAACCCAATAATTTATGGGTGACATGTCAGCCATGATCAACATGTCATGGCAATGTCACCCATAATCCTACATTTCGTGGCCACATCAGCCATGACCCAATAGGTCATGGGTGACATATTAGCCACGATCTTTATGTCGTGGCTAGGATAGCCATGATCCTACTTATCGTGGCCACATCAGCCACGACCTAATAGATCATGGCTACCATGTCAACGATATGTCCTGCGTGGAACTGCCACATCATGAATTTATCTTACATCTCACTATCATGTCATCGATCTATTGTATCACTGTCACGTCATCGATTTGCCCTTTGTGTCACTTTCACATCATTGATCTGACCTGTGTGTCACTACCACATCATCAATCTGTCATGCATCTTACTTCCACATCATCGATCCATATTGTATATCAGTGCCACATCATCGATCCGACCTTCATGTCATTGACACATCATCGATCCATCTTGTGTATCATTGCCACATCATCATCTATCTTGTATGTCACTACCATGTCATTAATACATCATGTGTGTCGCTACTAAGTCATCGATCCATCCTGCAAGTCACTTCCATGTCATTGACCCATCCTACATGTCACTACCATGTCAGCACCACAAAGAAATCCTTAACTTCAGCAGGATTCAATCCTAAAACCATGGGCAAGAAACCCAAAACTTATCCACTCATCCATCAAGGAACAAGTGTTATAACTAACACTATTTTTTATTTAAATTATAGCTTTCAGGATGTTTTTAGACCCAAATTTAAATCCAAAAAGTTCAAATTGTATGTTTTTGGGGTCTCCGAATAGTTTTTCGATGTTTTGTACTCAATTTTGGCACTTTCAAGGCTATTCGGGACCTCTTCGCCCTAGATTAAAACATTTTTGAATTTCAAATCACCCAAGAAATATCCCACAGTCTGTGACTTATATTTTCAAACTTCTAGAGCTTCTATGTCTAAAAATAGGGGGCAACTTATACATCATCAAAAAATTATCTTGATCAAGCATGAATCTCAATGCAAAATAAAATTAGAAACTCCCAAAATTAAAATTTGGGCCATTTGAGTTCCAATTTCAATAAACTTATAGTTGAACTAAATGT
This sequence comes from Dendrobium catenatum, assembly GCF_001605985.2. Lineage (NCBI taxonomy): Eukaryota > Viridiplantae > Streptophyta > Magnoliopsida > Asparagales > Orchidaceae > Dendrobium > Dendrobium catenatum. Next base: position 152,621 of record NW_021319229.1, read on the forward strand.
CTCAAAAATATGAACCTAATGACATCAAATTCAGTCCAATTTGAGCCCAAATGGGTACAAATCAAGGGTTAGAAGTGCTATTGGGAGGTTTGGAGGACAATTTGGATTACCAAATGGTTTCCAAACTTAATGTGCTTATAGTCGAATCAAGCGGCTTGACGAGATGAATCCAACGAGCCAACGATCCCTAAATTTGAGATCACTAAGACATTCAAATGTCCATCAAACGGTCCATGATCAAGGTATTAAACATCGGCCATCCATCCAACCACTCCCAATTTACCCTTGATCTTCCACCTATTTATGGGCCATGCCACTCCAAGAAATCTATAAAAAGAGCCCACTTTTCTCCGTAAAAGGGACCTAAGCTCAAGGGATTCAATAGAGAGACTGGAGATCGCTTTTGCCTCATTGCTCTTCCTCGACCACCGCCTGACGTCGTTGCTCTGCCGGACCACCACTTGAAGCCCTCACCTTTGCCGAACCACCACTTGAGGCCCTCACCTCCGCCAGACCACCACTTGGGATCCTCACCTACATGAGACCACCACTTGTGGCCCTCACTTTCATCAGACCACCACTTGAGGGCCTCACCTTCGCCAGACCTCCACTAGGCCCTCACCTGTGTCGGACCACCAATTAAGGCCATCACTTTCGTCTCACCACCGCTTGAGGCCCTGAGCTCCATCGAACAACCACTTAAGGCCCCAAGCTCTGATGGAACACCACTTGAGGCCCTGAACATCACCGAACCACCATCTGCTGCCCAGATATCTCCCAGACTGCACTTCAGGCTCGTAATTCTACAAGACCACCAAGTAATGTCAAAATAGCATTCTTGTTTGTCTCTAGATTTCTACTTTACAGTTGACATTTGTAATATGATCGTCCACAAGAACTATTCAGTATGTTGTAACCTACTCGAATTCTAGTAGAATCACTTTTTACTGAACCAGGCCCGTGGTTTTTCCAATTTCCAGGGATTTCCATGTAAAAAAAATATTGTATTCTCTATGTGTGAGCTGGATATCCGTGCAGTGCTACGACATAGAATTTTAATTCTATCGACGTGTATATTCTAGCCAACAAAGACATTTTTCTAAAGTAAATATTAAACACTAACTTTTAATTCAGTTACAATAACTTTTAAACAAAGTTAAAGTAATGTTGGAACATTGTTTGAACCAAATTTATTATGGAAAAAAACTATGTTGAATATATGTTTGAGCTTAGCTATTAGAAGCTAAGTTTTGAAACTTATTCAGTTCAAATAACGTTCGAATATGATTTGAACCAAATTTTATTTTATTGAAAAATATTCAATGTTTGAATTTTGTTCATTCTTATATTTCAAAGCTCGGTTTTGAAGATAATGGTTTTCACTATGTTCTAACCTAGTACAACTTTATTCAGACCAAATTTTTTTATTTGAAACTTATTAGAAATATATTTGCACAAGATTCAAATACATATTATAAGGTTTGAAAATCAGAAACCTATCTCAATACTTTTTTTTTATTAATGTTAAGTAAGGCATATAATTAATTCTATTTTTTTTTTTGTTTCAAGATTATTCACGGAGCAAGGCTTCATTTGCGATTGCTTTCTCATTGCTTTCTAAAACAACTTTTTAGCACAAAAAATTCTAATTCAATTTTTTTTTACTAAAAACTATTTTAGAAAGCATTAAGAAAGTTGTCCTTAACATACCCTTAATCATATAAATTATGACATAATTCCTACAAACCCTTTTAAATAAACTTTGAATCTAATAACTTTGCGATGAAAATCAGAAATATAATGTTGGCCACACATCCTTTGAGCCTCAGTCCTCCTAGAAAATGAATGAAAAAAAAAAAAGAAATTTGAACATCATGAAGGATTTCTGAAACAATAGCTAACAACAATGACTAAGGAGCTTCTGTATGAATGCCTTAAATTTTAAGATAAACAATTACATAAAAGAGATATTTGATAAACAATAAATGTAGAATGGCAATGTATTTATAATCAATTAAGTCATTTGACTACAATCATTCGTATGATGATTTCGATAACAACCTTATTTGAAAGTTAAGAGGATTTAGAGAGAGAAAGATAGAGAGAGAATGTATGGGAATACAAAAGTTTTCTGTTAGAGAGAGAACGTCTGGGAACATATCCAGAGCTAGAGAGACTCCTAAATTTTCACGGTTTTTTTGGCCGTCATTCTTCAGCCGGCGCTCTGGTGGATTTAGGCGCCAGTGGCGGCTATGGCATCTACTAGTAGCACTGATGGATGGTAAGCGCCTTTCAATGACTGAAGCTTGGGCGAATTACCGGAAGGGGTTGTTAATTCTGGTGCGACCTGCTTTCGATGTCTTCAATGGAGGTTTTAGAGTTCTGGATATGTTCAATGGTCGTATCAAAGGGTTTAAGGAGAAACCTTTGGTGATCAATGAAGGTGGTTTATTAAAGAAGATGATATCCATTTCCGTTCATGGAAAAGGTAAAGAGATCATTAAGGAGGAGGATTTTGCAAGCCCAAAAGGTTTTAAGAATTATTCTGAAGGAAATAAGGTGATTGAAAATCTTAATCTGGATGCTTCATCTTCTGCTTGTTTGAGAATTTATTCCAACAAATGTTTTAATTCTACTTCGCTGCTTGCTTCTTTGGACCGGAATGTTAATTTTGGGTCACCATTGATGGAAGGCAATAAGTTTAATGAAGACAAGGTGGATGAGGTTTTGTTACAAAAAGAAAATGTTAATGATTCAAGCTATGCAACTGAGGAGACCAATCTAAATTTTCAAAAGGTAGCTCAATCTGAGGAGAAAGGGAATAATATAGCAACTCATTCAGCCTGTACTAAAAAGCAGAATATTAAAGTGGATAATTTGGAACTATGTTCTTTTTTATCTGATGATGGGAAAGTAATTAAACTACATGTTGAAAAGGAGATTGAGAATGCAAGATGATACTGTTGCGGATCTATGGTTTATGATTTTGATGATAGCAAACATTCCTTATTTCTCCATGATTGCCTTATGTGCTAACATTTCAGGTCCACACAATCAGACTGCAATTTGGAACCACCTCAAGATTGGGTAGACGAGGTCTGTGTCAATTTGTAATCTTTTTCCTTTCTCGAGTCTGTTGTATTTGGTGTGACATCTAATGATTTGTAACTTGGAAGATTTTCTGTTGTGCCCTAAAAGATTTCTATTTTTGGTAACATCGTCCGTGACGATATTTATATCATACTGGATGATCTGACAAAAGTAGAAACCCTAATTAGGGCATCCTCATTAAAGTAACCGTCATTATGCAAAACACATCATCCTCGAGGATTTTGTATCGGCTAGGACGATAGGCTCAATTCAGCAAGAATCTGCTGCCAGATCTATTTAGAAATAACCTATTTTTGGACATCGTTTAGAGGATCGTCCAGTACTATAAAATATTGCCCAGGATGATCTAGGTCAATTTTTCCAAAATTTCTCTGAAATTTAAGGAAAGCAATTACATGGTCAAATCATCCTGGACGATCTCAAGATCATCCGGGCCGATTAGACATCGTCCAGCTTCATTTCAGGGCGATGTTTAGGATGATTTTCCTCATATTTGAACTAATCGGCCAGGACGATATGCCTATCATCCTGGACGATAATGTAGGTAACTTGCATTAATGAGCTCATTTTGAGAGCTTCTATTTAAGCTATAGCATGGAAACTTTTGTAAGTGTCTTTGGCAGCCATTGTAGCTTCGTTCTTATGGGGGAAACTTAAAGAGAGAGCTTGAAAGCCAGAGAGGAAAGGGTGGAGTTTGAGAGGAAGAAGATCCTGTGAGGGGGAGGAACTTAAGGGAG
>NW_021319229.1:163710-256255 GCF_001605985.2 Dendrobium catenatum
CTGTGTCAGTTTATAATCTTTTTCCTTTCTGGAGTTTGTTGTATTTGGTGTGGCATCTGATGATTTGTAACTTGGAAGATTTTGTGTTGTGCCAAAAAAGATTTCTATTTTTGGTAACATCATCCGGGACAATATTTATATCGTCCTGGACGATCTGACAAAAGTAGAAACTCTAATTAAGGCATCCTCATTAAAGTAGTCGTCTTTATGCAAAATACATCGTCCTGGATGATTTTGGATCGGCCAGGACGATCATCTCAATTCAGCAAGAATTTGCCACCAGATCTATTAAGAAATAACCTATCTTTGGACATCGTCCAGAGGATCGGCCTGGACTATAAAATATCATCCAAGATGATCCAGGACAATTTTTCCAAAATTTCTCAGGCAGTTTTGGAAAGCAATTAATGGGGATTTCGTCCGGGCCGATCGCAAGATCGTCCGGGATGATTAGACATCATCCAGCTTCATTTCAGGGCGATATTTAGGACGATTTTTCTCATATTTGAACTAATCGGCCAGGACGATATGCCTATCGTCCTGGACGATAATGGCGGCAACTTGCATTAATGAGCTTGTTTTGAGAGCTTCTATTTAAGCTATGGAAAGACACTTTGTAAGTGTCTTTGGTAGCCATTGTAGCTTCATTCATGTGGGGGAAACTTGAAGAGAGAGCTTGAAAGGGAGAGAGTAAAGGGTGGAGTTTGAGAGGGAGAACATCCTGTGAGGGGGGAACTAAAGGGAGTGTGGAGGGGATTCCACACGGTTGCTCAGGCGAACTCGCACCTTAGTACCATCGGATTCAAGGCTTGTCTCGAGATAAGTTCACCAAAGAAGAAGATCTATTTGGTGTCAAAGGACCCAGCGACTCCGCCGCACCGGGGATGGTAGAAGTGATTTTGTAAGGGCTTCTCCTCCTAGCTGTGGAGGCTAAAGGAGAGACACTTGTTTTAGTGCAATACTTGGAGGGTGCCTCCAAGGAGTGGACGTAGGTCAAGGTTTAACCGAACCACTGTAAATCCGGTGTGTTCTTTTCTTATTATTGCTTTTGCATTATTTCATTTTCGCACTTTATTTGTGGTGATTTTGGTTGGAGTTTTATCTTAGGTTTTAAAGTTTTCCAATTCACCTCTCTCTTGGTTAGCTTGGGCCAGTTCTATAGGGCTAAACATCCCTAACAAACTTTCAAAACACTTATCTCGTATAGCCTCGGACCATTGTCCTATTCTCTTGAAAATTCTCATGCCGGTTAAATTCCATAATAGAGATATTCGATTTGAAGATGTTTGGCATCTTACCATGGGGAAGCTGCAATGGTGGAAAAAAAATTGGAAGATTTGTAGAGGAGGTGATCCGGCCACATCTTTAAAATCAAAGTTCAAGAGAACTTTGAGAGTTTTATTTTTCTGGGGTAAAGCCAAAGTTCAAAAATCTTAACTTGCTGAGGGACACGTTGAAGGATGAAATTTTGGTAATTCAAATGGAAGAAGCATATGGTATGATTTCATTTGAGAGACTATAGCTGCTCAGGCATAAAATCAATGAACTCAATATTACTCTTGCCCGGCTCAACACATGGTGGAAGCAAAGAGCAAAAGCTAAATGGATGGAAGTGGGGGATTCAAATTCATCATTTTTTCATGCATTTACAAATGCAATAAGGAATTCTAATTGGATCAATCATATCAAAACTGAGTCAGGTGTTGTAATAGAGGATATTGCTGAAATTCAAAAAGCATTCTCATATTTTTTTAAAATAAAGTGGCGTCATAGAGAATGTTTGCTGGAGGGGTGGCCGAAGCCTTCTGCAATAATTAATGAAGAGGATCAGTGAGGTTTGAATGCTGATTTCACTAGTGAGGAGCTACAGGTGGTTGTTGAAAAAGCTGGGAAAAATATTTCTGTGGGGTTGGATGGGATTACCTTTTATTTTCTAAAAGGTTTTTGGAAGATTATTCAGGAGGATGTTTGGCAAGCCGTGAACCATTTCTTTTCATCAGGAGTAATGCATCAGTCTTGGAAGGAGACTCTGATCGTTTTGATCACTAAAATCCAATGTCCATTGTTTCCCTCAAATTTCCTTCCTATTAGTCTATGTATGACTATTTATAAAATAATTGCAAAGATGTTGTTGAATAGATTGGAGAAGGTGATTCATAAGATCATTTCGCCGGATCAATCAACTTTCATCAGAGGCCATTCCTTGTATGAGCATGTGTTGTTGGCCCAAGAAGTCTTCAACAGATTCCGGTATTCTGAAGAAAAAAAGGTCTATTGGCTATCAAGATTGACATGGAGTAGCCTACGATATCATGGGGTGGCAAGATCTAGGGCAAGTTCTTATTCACTTTAATTTTCCTAGCAAGTTCATGGAATTATTAATGCAATGTGTCTTAGATCCAAAGTATTACATTTTGATTAATGGGAGGAAAACTGAATGGATCAATGGTAAAAGTGGATTTAGGCAAGGATGTCCCTTGTCTCCTTATTTTCTTATGCTCTCAAATTTTTCTGATGCTCTAAGTATTAGTAGAAGTGGATTGGGGATTTCTATTACTCCAAATGCTCCTAGAGATTTCTAAGCTTAATATTCTTGGAAGCTAATGTTAGGAAGGTGAAGGAGTTGAAGAACATTGTTATCAATTTTTGCAATTGGTCAGGCCAAAATGATAATCACTCCAAATCTATGATTTTATTTGGGAAGCTCATTAACCGAAGGAGGAAGAATAAGATTTCTAAGCTTCTTCAGTTTAAGGTGGTGAAAGAGCTTTGCTATCTTGGTGTTAAGATAACATTAATGAGGATGGTAGCTTTGGATTTCTAAAAGCTTATGGAGGTGGCTTCTACTAGAATGAACACTTGAGGGAAGAATTGCATTTCATTGGAAGAGAAGTTGATACTAGTGAAATCTGCATTCCTTTTTCTACCATTGTTTTTGTCTTCCCTTTCATTAGTACCATTATCTATTCTCAAAGAATTTGAAAAAATGTGTAGAAGTCTTTTATGGAACAAAAGTAGTGGAAATCTTGGAATGCATTATGTATCTTGGGAGCTTTTGTATAAACCAAAGAATGAAGGTGTCCGTGGGCTGTTCTCAGCGGTTTCCAATGTTGGGCCTCTTCAGGCTAAGTTTGCTTTGGTTTTCTTCATGAAGCCTAATTCTTTGCTCAACCGGATTATCAGAGGCAAATATGGAAGTGATCTATGGTCAAGTCCGGTGAGAAATGGCTGTTCTCCTACATGGAAGATTATTACTAATGGGGCTTATTATCTAAGAATCAATGTTAGATGGAAAGTCTCTAATGGTAATTCTATTAATTGGTTCCATGATTCTTTGATTTTAGATAAATGCATTTCAAAATGGCCTACATTTATTAATAATTTGGAACAAAGGGATTATAATCTTAGCTATTTCATATTGGAGGGAGAGTGGAATGTGAATTTACTGCAAAATTTCTTTGGGAAGCATTTACTGGATCTTATTCTACAGATTCCTATAGGAGCAGAGGGGACTACAGATCTAATTGAGCTGAAATTGAAGGCTGCAGAGAAATCAATCACTGCTTTGTGCCTTGAAGCAATAAAAGTTGTAATTCTGAAGTTTGTCACAAGAGATGGATGAAAAAGTTAAAAATGAGGCCTAGAGTAGAGTTGTTTTGGTGGAGACTATACAATGAAGCAATTCCCTCAAATGCTTTTCTAGTAAAGAGAAGGTTATCCAATTTTTCTGGTTGTCCGAGAGGTTGCGATGAAGAGGAGGATAACAGCCATATTGCTGGAAGATGTGTGAAATTTCAGAGGATCATTATCTTGCTAAACAAATGGGGATTCAATGTCCCGTTGTTTAAAGATTTTATAGCATGCTTGGACGGTTTAGAAAGATGCTCAGGCTCTAATCCTTTATCTGCAAACATTCATTGTACAACAGCTTTCCTTACTTGGAAAAGTAGTTGCAAGTTGGTCCATGAAGGAATTGAAGACTCGGATAATGTAATCACAGCAAATACCATTTTGATGGCCATGGTTAGTAATTTTATCAGCTTCTATCCGGACAACTGAGACATTAATCAGCACTTGAAATTTACCTCTTGGTGTCTTCCTCCACCCAGATGGATAAAGATAAACATTGATGCTTCAGTAAAAAGCAATAACTTGGTAGGTATTGGAGGTGTGGTGAGGGATGATAAAGGTAGATTCTTAATAGCATTTGGAGCCCAATATTTGCATTGGCATATAGTTCAAATGGAATTGTTGGCTGTTTACTACTTGAAGAATATTCTGCGGGATTGGATGTATGAAGCTCAAGGTATGATTATAGAAGGAGATAACTTCAACATTATTTAGACTCTCCAATTAGCTTTGAATAGATGGAAGAATAAGGGAAGAATTGAAGAGGAACTAGCATTTCTACAAGACTTTAATCAAGTTTTATTTTCTTTTTCAAATAGGAGTTGCAACAAATTAGCGGATGTTTTTGCTAATTTGGTTTGTAAATTGAGTTCTATTTGGAAGGAGCTTAGTAATGTGGAGATTCCTCCTTCGTTCTTGTTCATATTGAAGGAGGAATGTGATGGTTTAGGTATGGTTTGAGTAGTTTATAATAAATTTTTGTTTTGTTATTTTAATGCATGGTTGCATTTCTTAAAAAAAAAAAAAAAGAGTACGATCGTTAATTTTGCACTTTTTACATCTTTATATTTCAAGTGCTTTGTTTGCCTTTTTTTCGGTTACATTATTATTAAAAAAAGGTTATAATTCAAAAGCAAAGGAAAACAAAATTTTTTAACTTATTCAAATAGTTAAGTGAGACGGCAGGCTTTTTAGTGTTCATCTCCAATTAACAGATCTTTTATATAACTGATACGTTATGATAAAATTATATTGATCGGGCATGAATATCGAGGAAAGAATCAAGTTAGAAACTTTAAAAATTAAATTTGGGATCACCTGAACTCTGATTTTAGCAAACTTATAATCAAATTGAGCATCCCGAAAATACGAACCCAATGACACCAAATTTAACTTAATCCGAGCCCAAATGATTCCAAATCAAGGACCCGAAGCAATGTTGGAAAGTTTGTACCACAATTTGAGTTACCAAACAATCTCCAAACTTGATGAGCTTATGGTCGAATCGAGCGGCTCGATGAGACGAATCCAACAAGCCCAAGATTGCTGAATTCTGAAGTCATTAAGACTTTCAAATATCTGATGAACAGTTTATAATCAATGGATTCAATATCGGTCGTTCATCCGAACCACTACATATTTGACTATGATCTCTCAGTTATTTACAGACCATGCCACTCCAAAAAATCTATAAATAGATCCCTCATTTCTCTTGAGAGGGGACAAAAAAAAAGCAAGAAGAAGAAGAGGAGAAGAACAGGAGAAGAGAAGAATAGGAGGGAAGAGACTCCTCCTCGATCACCGCCAGAGTTTCGCCCAAACTCCAAATGAAGTCGGATTTTTTCCTGACTTCCATGGGACACCAGAATTCTGCCCGACTTCCACGGGATGCTAGAATTCTTCCTAACTTCCATGGGACACTAAAATTCCGAAGGAATGTCAGTGTTCCCCCCTGACGCCAAAACTCTACCCAAGTGATACTAGAGTTCTCCTCGACCACCAACAAACATCAAATTTTTACCCGACTCCGGACCTTCACTCATCACCAAGTTTCTACCCGACGCTGGACTTCTACCAGTTATCTGACTTCTGTTGGATGTCTATCTGAATATGGATTTCTTTCTATTGTTAGACTTTTACCTAATGCCATCCTTCTGACCTTCGTCGCAGACAACAATCCTTCTGGCATCCGTCGCCAGCTGACTACAATCCTCCTAACTTATGTCGCCCGTCGATTACAGTCTTTCTGACCTCCATCGCCCACCGACTACGGTCTACCTGATTTACGTCGCCTGCCGACTACAGTCTTTCTGACCTCCATCACCAGCCAACTATGGTCCTCCTGACTTACATCGCCCGCTGACTACGGTCTTTCCGACCTCTATTACTCGCAGACTACGGTCCTCCTAACTTACGTCGCTCATCGACTACAGTCTTTCTGACCTCTGTCGCCAGCCAAATACCATCCTTCTCACTTACGTTGCCTATCGACTATAGCCTTTCCGACCTCCGTTGCCCGCTGACTACGGTCCTCTTGACTTATGTCGCCAGCCGACTACAATCTTTCTGATCTCCATCGCCCGCCAATTACGGTCCTTTTGATTTACATCGCCCACCGACTACAGTCCTTCTGACTTTTGTTGCCAGCCAACTACTGTCCTCCTAACTTACATCGTCCACATACTACAGTCTTTCTAACCTCCGTCACCAGATTATGGTCCTCCCGACCAAACGAACACGTCAGTAGTGGCTCTTTGTATTCACATCATATGATGTACTCTATAAAATGTACATCAAGCTAAGTCCTCCCAAGGAAGGACCTAAATTGCAATCAACATCTATGCTAGTGGATTCATTCGAACTGGGCTAGTCCCCATGGTTTTCCACCTTTTTTAGGGATTTCCACGTAAAAATCTTGGCGTCTCATAAATGTTAGATCCTCTCTCTTATCTGATTGCATGCCAGATTTTCATACAATGCTAAGACACTAAAATTTATATTTCTCTACCGCCATGAATACTCCAAGACATAACAGTTTGGCGCCGTTTGTGGGAATGTGGTTCCGGACTGGGGGGGGCAAATTTTGCTCCAACCTTAGAAGGTCGCTCATACTAACTTCCTGACATCAACTATTGGTGCATCAATTTCATGAAAATTAAATCCAGACTGGGGGAAACTTTGACTTTAACTGTGGTTAAGAAGATCCCTCCATTGTTTTTAATATCAAGAATATATTTCAAAAAATCCCAGCAAATGTAAGGATACTTCCAATCAGTTATAAGATTTATACAGTCCCTTACTGGACTTCTATTCCTTAGGCAAGGTCTTAATCTTGACCTCAAAAAGGCAATAACAGTCTAAAGATAGACCCTTCTTTACCTTTAATTCGGGATACACACGGCGTTCACCCATCACAATCAAAGAAAAATTAATCCTAGGTGATTCTATTAGACCTCTTCCACATAGGTTAATATTGTCAAGCAAAGGCTTCGACATATAACCTCAGATAGGTCTCACATTCTTAGTGGATTCTCTTGACCTCCTCCACACAGATTAACGTCGTCGAGAAAAGGCTCTGACATATAACCTCGGGTAGGTCTCACATCCTTGGTGGAATCTCTTAACCTCTTCCACACAAGTTATTGTCATCGAGCAAAGGCTCCAATATATAACCTCGGATAGGTCTCACATCCTTGTTGGATTCTCTCGACCTCTTCCACATAGCTTAATGTCGTCACGCAAAGGCTCTGACATACAACCTCAGATAGGTCTCACATCATTGGTGGATTCTCTCGACCTCTTTCACACAGGTTAATGTCGTCGAGCAAAGGCTCCGACATACAACCTCGGATAGGTCTCACATTCTTGGTGGATTCTCTTGACCTCTTCCATATAGGTTAACATCATCGAGAAAAGGCTTTGACATACAACTTTGGATAGGTCTCACATCCTTGGTAGATTCTCTCGACCTCTTCCATAAAGGTTAAAGTCGTTAAGCAAAGGCTCCGTCATACAACCTCGGATAGGTCTCATATCCTTGGTGGATTCTATCGATCTCTTCTGCACAAGTTAACGTCATCAAGCAAATACTCCGACATATAACCTTGGATAGGTCTTACATCCTTGGTGGATTCTCTCGACCTCTTCCGTACAGGTTAATGTTGTCGAGCAAATGCTCTGACATATAACCTTGGATAGGTCTTACATTCTTGGTGGATTCTCTCGACCTATTCCACACAGGTTAATGTAATCGATCAAGGGCTCCGACATATAACCTCGAATAGGTCTCACATCCTTGGTGGATTCTTTCGACCTCTTCTATATAGGTTAATGTTGTTGAGCAAAAGCTCTGACATACAACTTCAGATAGATCTTACATCGTAAGTGGATTCTCCCGACCTCTTCTATACAGGTTAACATCATTGAGTAGTGCTCTGACATACAACCTTGGATACGTCTCACATCCTTGGTGGATTCTCTCGACCTCTTCCACACAGGTTAACGTCATCGAGCAAGTCTTTGGCATACAACCTCAGATAGGTCTCACGTCCTTGGTAGATTCGCTCGACCTCTTCCATATATGTTAATATCATCGAGTGAGGCTTTGACACACAATCTTGGATATGTCATATATTTTTGATATATTCTTTTGACATCTTCTACAAATATTCTTAGCAAGCTAAAAATCCTCAAAAAAGTATATTATATAATAAATCTAAGTATTCCTCAAAGATGCAAAAATAATTTAACTTCCTTAGAAGGTTAAATTCTGAATATCATTGAAATTACATTGCAAAAAAATTATACAAGAAGTTTGTTTTTGCAAGATTATGAAAGAAAAAGGGATATCTGATGTCAGCAAACTTCCGTATGGATGCTTATTTTCTTTACATAATACAATTGGACCATTGTCATCATCGGTCCTTCACCCGATGTTTTCCATCCATCCTTTACTTCATATCAGCCATCATCAGCTTCTCGATCAAACTACTGATAATAGCATGCTATCTAACTCTCTCCTTCAGCTCTCCAATCGATCGTTGGCAACCAACGAAGTTCAACTTGATCATTTACTCCAACAGACTTCTGCTCAAATGGTGTTGAAATTCGCCCCATCTACTTGTCACTTCTGGTTCTCCTCTAGGACACTATTATTGTTAGATCTTCTCAAATCACTCTCGCATATAAGCAGTAATTAATCTTCTTCTGCCAAGGGTTATCTATTAAGAAGATAACCTCGCATCGTGACTCCTACACAAGAGAGGGGTACTGAAGCTTGATAGGGGAATGCCACCTATCTCCAATAGTGGAATGCCTCCAATGTAAGAAGAAGTTCGCAAGAGAAGAAAAGAAAAGGTTGTAAAAATCATAACTTATACACAAGGAGAGGGGCCCTGAATTTTAATAGGGGATGCCACCTACAACAAACAAGGGGATGCCTCAACTGTAAGAAAGTTAGAATGGGGGAGGAGATATAAAAAAATGGATACAAAAAGTCTAACTTCTGTGCGAGAGGAGGAGCGCTGATTTAAGTAGTCAAAATCACCTACGAAAAGCAACGGAATGCCTTCACAGTAAGAAGATAGCTAGTGGAGAAGAAAGTGGAAGGAGAAAAAATTTTCTTTTACACTGAAGAGAAGCGCCAATTTAAGTAAGGAAAGTCACCTACGAAAAATAGCAGAAGACCTCTAGAACAAGAAGAAATATAAGAGAAAAAGAAGAGAAAATTCTAACATCTGTACAAGAGGAGGGGAACCGATTTAAGACGGGAAAGTCACCTACGAAAAGCAGCGGAAGACCTCTAGAGCAAGAAGAAAAATAGGAGAGAAAAAAGAGAAAATTCTAACTTCTGTACAAGAGGAGGGGCGCCGATTTAAGTAGGGAAAATCACCTATGAAAAATAGCAGAATGCCTCCACTGTCACAAAGCTAGAATGAGAAAAAGAGGGGAAATTTCTAACTTCTGTACAAGGGGAGGGGCGCTGAGTCAAGTAGGAAAAGTCATTTACTAAAAAATAGCATAAAGCCTCAACTGTTAGAAAGCCGGAATGAGAAAAAGAGAGGAAATTTCTAACTTCTGTATAAGAGGAGGGACGTTGAGTCAAGTAGAGAAAGTCACCTACAGAAAAACTGTGGAAAGCCTCAACTGTCAGAAAGAAAGACGAAGAAAAGAATAAGGTACAACTTTCCCCCAGGCCTTGGGGGGTATTTATAACATTTTTAGCGAAGAAAATAACATTCCAGAATTTTTTTGGAATTATTCAAATATTTTCAAATTTTTTTCAGAATTTTCTGGATTTGTTTTTTGAATTTTTTGGAATTTTTTCATAATTTTTTGGATTTAAAAATTCCACGAGGGCCCCACCAATTCAAAAAAAATTGAAAATTCTCCTAACTGTAAGGCTAACCTCGCAGTACCGCATGCAGACCCGCCTGTTGGCACGCGGTTCGCTTGCTGCCGCCGGTGGCAACCGCTAGCATCGGCCCACCGGCAAGTTTGGCTGCCTATGCATGTTCAGGCTTGATTTTTGGCCTGGTCGATCCAAATTTGACATTTTTGGGGTCCCCGAACAAGTTATTTTGATGTTCCAGACTTAATTTTGATACTTGCGGTGCTCAACGAGGCCTCTATGATGAAATTTGAGTAAATTTATGTTATTTGAAACAGAATTTTTTGCGATTTGAATAATACAAAATGTCGACACATATTTTTGGAATCTTTGAGCTTTAATGCCCAAAAATAGTGGGGCAACTAATACGTTATGATAAAATTATCTTGATCGGGCACAAATTTCGAGGCAATAATCAAGTTCAAAACTTCAAAAATTAAATCTGGGATCACCTAAGCTCCGATTTTAGCTAACTTATAGTCAAACTAAGTGTCTCGAAAATACAAACCAAATGACACTATATTCAACTCAATCCGAGCCCAATTGAGTCCAAATTAAGGATCTAAAGCACCGTTGGACAATTCATACAATAATTTGAGTTACTAAACGGTCTATGAACTTGATGAACTTATGGTCAAATCAAGCGACTCGACGAGATGAATCCAACGAGCCCAAGGTCGCCAAACATTGAAGTTATTAAGACCTTCAAATATATGATGAATGATTTACAATCAAAGGATTCAATATTAGTCTTTCATATGAACCACTCCATATTTCCCTCTAATTTCTCATCTATTTATGGACCATGCCACTCAAAAAAAATCTATAAATAGACCCCTCGTTTCTCTTAAGAGGTGACAAAAAAAAGCAAGAAGAAGAAGAGGAGAAGAGAAGAATGGGAGGGAAGAGACTCCTCCTCGACCACCGCCGGAGTTTCGCCGAACTCTAAATGATGCTGGAATTTTGCCTGACATCCACGGGACACCAGAATTCTGCTCGACTTCCATGGGACGCTAGAATTTTGCCCGACTTCCACGGGACACTAATATTCTTCCCAAGTAATGACAGAGTTCCCCCCTGACGCCAAAACTCTGCCCAAGTGATACCAGAGTTCTCCTCGGCCACCAACAGACGTTAGATTTTTACCCGACGTCGGACCTTCATTCATCACCAAGTTTCTATCGGACGTCGTACTTCTACCAGTTATCGTACTTTTGCTGGACGTCTATCTAAGATGGATTTATTTTCATTGTTGGACATCTACCTAATGCCATCCTTCTGACCTTTGTTGTTAGACAATAATCCTTCTGTCCTCCGTCGCCAGCCGACTATGGTCCTCCTGACTTACGTCGCCCACCAACTACAGTCTTCCCGACCTCCGTCACCAGACAACGATCTTTATGACCTCTGTCGCCAGCCGACTATGATTCTTTTGACCTCCATCACCAGACTATGATCCTCCCGACCAAAAGAGCATGTCAATAGTGACTCTTTGTATTCACATAATATAATGTACTATATAAAATGTACATCAAGCTAAGGCCTTCTCTCAAGGAAGGGTCACATTTGTAATCAACTTCTATATTATTGGATTCATTTAAGTTGGGCAAGCCCCAATGGTTTTTCCCCCTTTCAGGGGTTTTCCATGTAAAATTCTTGGTGACTCCTTTAATGCTGCACCCTCTTTCTTTATCTATGTGCGTGCTCGATCTTCATAAAACACTGAGAAGTTAAACTTTATATTTTCTACCACCACCGCGAATACTCCTGGTCGCAACAATTATAATAATTTAATGATTAATAACTTATATATAATTAAAAAGTTATCTTGATGGGGACCGAATCTAAAGAAAAATCAAGTTGAAAACATCAAAAATTAAATAGGAGATCATCTGAACTTCAATTTTAGCAAACATGCAGTTGAACTGAATATCTCAAAAATACGAACCCAAACATCAAATTCAACTCAATCTGAACCCAAATTAGTCCAAATCCAAGACTCGAAGCATATTTAGAAGGATCAAACCATAATTTGTATTTCCAAATAAGTTCTAAATGTGCCATGCTTATATTCTAATCGAGCGACTCAACGAGATGAATCCAACGAGCTCAAGATTATTGAATTTTGATATTATTAAGACATTCAAATACCCAATAAATGGTCCACGATCAAGGGATTCAAAATTGACTGTCCATTCAAACTACTAACTATTTACCTTTGATCTTTCTCATATTTACTAGTCATGCCACTCTCAAAAAACTGTAAATAGACCTCTCATTTCTCATGAGAGGGGACCCCAAGCAAGAGGGCTCTCTTTCCACTAAACTCCTCCTTAACCATCTTCGGACATCCACCCGATAACTGACTGATGCCGGACTTCTACCCAATTGACAACTGATGTCGGACTTTTGCCCGACCCCCAGATGATGCCAGACTCCCACCAGACCATCAATTGAAGCTGGATTTCTACCCGGCCATTAACCATCGCCGTATTTCTGATTTCTGCTTCTAACTGGATTTCAACTTGACGGTGGATTATTGTCATATGATCGTCCTAATTTTAGGGGCAACTCAGACACTTGTAATCTAATCAAAGACTAGTTGAATCATTTCAAATTGGGCTAAACTCTGTGATTTTTTCCCTTTTCAAGATTTTTCAAATAAAAATCTTGGTGTCTTATAAATATTGCACCCTCTCTTTCTTTCTTATAGTGTGTTGGATTTTTTTAGAAAGCTGAGACATTAAATTTTATATTTCTCAACCACCTTGAATATTCAAGACGCAACAATTTGGCACCGTCTGTGGGAAATACAATCTAATATTTCTAAGAACTTCTTCAATTTCCAACAGGCGTAGCAATCACATCAAGACAATGAACTTTTTAAAAAATTAAGTTTTACTCATCCTTCGCACACAGGTCAGCAACTTAGTATTCTTTTGGACATCCTTGAAGACTTAGTATGATCACAGGTTACTAAGTTCCCTAGCAACACTTACGTCACGACCTGCTATGATTTTCTAAAAAGAATTCCTCGTTGGAGGTAGAATATAATATCTTCATAAATGGGACTTCCAAGATTCATCACCCTTTGATTGAAGCCATCCTTCAAAATTTCATTTTGGTAAGATTTAAACTACCAAGCATCAATTCTTACGATGGGACATCTGACCCCTACAAGCATATTAATCACTATAGAATAATCATACATATCCAGCGAGCCTCAGATGCGCTACTCTGCCATGTTTTTGCTTCCACCCTCAAAGGACAAGCTTAAACTTGGTTCTATTCACTTCTAATTGGAATAATACCTATATTTGTCAAATTAGATAAAGAATTCATCAAATAATTTATCGTCAATCAACAAATTACTAAGGATTATTCTCACCTCTCTAGGATTCACTAAAATGAATGAGAGTTACTTAAGGAGTATCTTCAATAATTTTTCACTAAGGCTTTACAAATTTTAAGAGTGGATCCTAAATTATCGAGAGGAGTTTTCCTTAAAGACCTTCGTTCTGGTTCTTTTTACTCAAAGCATTTGTGAGACATTGTTCTCTCATATGCTAACTTGATCTATCTTGTGGAGGCACAAATATAAGAAGATGAAGCCATCAGTGCTTAAAGGAAGCAATTTGAACAACCTTACAAAAAAAATGCTCCTATAATAGATAACTCGTTCTCACAACAAAAGAAACAAGGGAAAAATAGTCTGCCTCCTAGAGCTCCATTGTTAAGACATAATATTTGACAAGAAAAAGCGTATACACCACTCAAGACATCTTGAGCAAATGTATTGATACCATTTAAGATCAAAAAAATATTAAGTGGCCTAATCCTTTCTAGCCAAATATGAGAAATTAGGATCAATATTGTCATTTTTGTAGTAGTCATGGGCACACCACTAAAGCCTGTAAGCCACTCAAGAATTAAATTAGGAGACTTATCCGAGAAGGACACCGTAGATAGTTTATTTTGAATTTACCTACTCGATATGAGGTTCATTCCACTGGGGACAAAATTAATAACTGCAAAGGCAACCATTGGATTATTTGTAAATGGCTGGTGAGATTAAAACCATCGCAGGGGAGGACCTTATTACTTAATCAAGTTTATTAGCTGTAGATGAAAAGTCAACACCAAAGAAGTCTCGTATCGATCATGAAAGTTTGTTCGGGATGTTAGGCCCTTATGAACAAGCCCAAGGCTAACCAAGAGGGGGGTGAATTTGTATTTTAAATAATCTTTTAACCAAAGCACAACAAAAGCTCAAACCAAAATCTCCACAGAAAATAAGTGCGGAAAAATTAAATGTGGAAGTAGTAAAAAGAACACAAGGGTTTATAGTGGTTCGATCAACTCAACCTACATCCACTCCCTGGAGCGCCCTTCAAGTATTTCACTATCAAAGTGACTCTCCTTTTGCTCCCAAAGCAAGGTGGAGAAGCCCTTACAAAAACCTTCTTTTTGCCACCCCCGGCAAGGTAGAGAACCCAACTCCTTTTGCTTCCTCCTGAAGCAGACAAAGAACCTTGATCGATCGCTGAAGCTTACCTCTCCCAACCCTTCCAAGGACAAGAGACTCAAGTGGAAGAAGAAGTGGAACGATGCTTGGACCAACCCTTCTGAATCTCCCTCACAAGATCCTCTCTCTCTCTCTCTCTCTCTCCCTCTCTCTTTCTCTCCTCTAGGCTTTCTCAGGTCAAGACAATAGCAAAAGATTATTCAAAATGTTGAACAATAGCTCTTAAATAGAAGAGTTTCAAAATAGCTCATTAATTGCTATTTGCTGACATTATCATCCAGGACGATAGGTATATCTTCCTGTAAGATCAGTGCAATTTAAACTTAATCAGCCAGGATGATCTGAGATGAATAGAAGAAAGGTGTTCCTATCATCGAGTATGATAATAAATCATCCTGGACGATTAGTTCAAATCAGATGGTAATCGTCCAGAGCATCGCCCGAAATTTGAGCTGGCCGATCCTGATCGTCTAGACCATCACCCAAAATTTGAGCTGTCTGACATCGATTATCAAGGAGCAACTAAGTTTTTTTTGAAATGATCATCCCGGCCGATATTGTGATCGTCCAGGATGATGTGATCGTATCAATCATCCTTAATTGCTTTTCTTAAAAGCTAGATTAATTTAGGCATAATTATATCATATCGTCCAGGCCGATACAAGATCGTCCTGGCCAATTTTCATAAATAAAAAATACGTAAATATATCATGGTGGCTGATTCTTTCTGTGTTGAGGCTATCATCCTGGCCGATACAAGTATCCAAGACGATCAGCTAATGATGGCTGCCTTAATAAGATGCCCTGATTAGGGTTTCTATTTTGAACCCGATCGTCTAGGATGATAATAATATCATCCGGGATGATGTGAGTAAAAATAGAAATTCTAAGTCAGATAAAAAAATCACTCAAGTGTGTGTCATTAGGGTTACTTAGCATCAGAACACTCTAGATATTACAATTGACTCAAGAAAGGGAAGAAGAAATTACAGACTAACTTAGACCTAGTCTACCCAATCTTGAGCTGGTTCCGATTGCCGTCTGATCTTGTTGTCCTGAAATGTTAGTAGGCAAGGAAGTCGTAGAGAAACAAGAGTGTTTGCTAACATCAAAATCATAATCCATGAAAATAGATTTGCAATAGTCTCCACCTTTTTTATGGTGGCAAATACTTCGATGATCCAAAATAATAGCTCAAATTTTTAGAATAAAATAGAGCAAACACAATCATAATACTCCCCCTTTTCACATCTCAAAATGGAGGAGGAAATTAAAAATAAACTAAAGAACCTAAAACTAAAAGAAAAACACAATACAGAAAAAACAAACTATAGAAAATAGAAGCTAAAACTAGAAAAACGAGGGACCCTGATCATCAAACGGAGGTGGAGGTGGTGGCTGCTGGAAGTAACTGGTAAGGGCAGCGAACTGTGATCCAAACAAGGCCATGATGTAAAAGGTAGTAAGTGAAAGAAGTGGAGTGATGTGGACTCGATCCCCGGCTTTTGGAATAATAGAAGTGCTAAAGACATGTTGGAGTGTCCTAGCATCTTTGAGTAAAGAGCTAGTCTCTCAAACATGAAAGGGTGCGTTGGTGTTGCAAAGAAAGTGATTTGCATAGGACCAATCATAATCAAGATCAGAGACAAGGGTATGCAGCTTATCCCTAGTGGTGGATAGCTGCAACAGTTCAGCACAGTCATCATATGTGATCTTGACAGGACAATGATTCACATAGGAAGTGAGGGCATTGTAGGAAGGATTTATGCAGAGGTTTGCGAAAAATTCAAACAAAAGTTCAGATGAAAAGGGGACTACGAGGGTAAGAATAAAGCACAGAGAAGTGTGAGTGAAGAGGTCTAATACCGGATATGAGAGGGGGACAGGATTAATTGTTCTTGAGAGAGTGATCCCACATTTTTTGTACCGTTGGTAGGAAGCCTGATCTTCTGCCTCCCTGAATCGAGGTTCCAGTATGGCCCTTGAGGAGCTTCCATAGGTTTTTTGAAGGCGCTTTCCACCAGCCATAAGCATGGAATAGCAAGCAAATAGAGAGTAGAAAGCAAAGGGAAAGGAAGTGTGAAGAAAAATGGCTGAATTTTGGCTGAATTTAAAGAATCGGCTTGATCGTCTAGGACAAATCAGGTTCAATAATTACGTATAGGCCGTTTGGTCAAAAATGTGATCTGGTCATCCGGGCCGATTAGATATCGGCCGGGATGATTATACACAAGCGTTCGTCCCTAGGAGTCAAGCCGAAAGACCGTTGAAAAAGCATATCGTCCGGGCCGATTAGGTGAATCATCTAGGACATTGCACAAAAATTGATCATACCGACCAAATTTAAAATAATTTAAATCTGTGCCACATGTATCCTCCAGGATGAACAGTGGATCGGCCAGGACGATTGTCTAAAAATGGATTATCTTGGGCAATTTTAAAGATTTTAAACATACTGACACGTGTATCGTCCAGGACAATCAGGTGTATCGGCTAGGAAGATTACCATAAATGCATCGGCCATGATGAAAAGATTATCGGCCAAAATAATCAAGATAATTGTAACAGAGGACGATTATATCGTCCAGGACGATATGGAATCGTCCGTGATGATGAATTCCAGCAAAGACAAAAAAGTTCAACATATGGATTTTTGAAGAGAGATGGTCTGATCGTCCAGGACGATGTGACAAAATTTGGAAGTTTAAAGGAAAGATGGAGATGATTAGAGAAATCCCCAAAAATAAAAACAAACTAAAACAAATAGCAAAAAAATAAAAACAAGCAAAGAATTTGTTTTTTTTTTTTTTTGAGTTTTAGCAAAGCATGCATATGATAAGTTCTCCAAATAATTAAATTTTAAAGATTTGTAAGATCAATGAGTTAACAAAGTCAAAATCTAAAAATGGAAGAATATCTGGTCCTGTTAACCCTAGCTCGGACTTATTTTAGGTCAAAAATTATATTTTGAAATCAAAAGACCTAACTCAGAGTAAACTCATTGGGTAAAAAGAAGATCCATTCAAAACTTGGTTACAAAGAAAATATCCTATAAAATATTATATCAAAGTAATTTGTCTCAATCATGAAATTTAAAATCAAGCCTTTGAAAATATCAAGTAACCCAGAATTCTTCTAAAATTTTAGAAGTTTGAAAGAGGGGTAAGCTTGTCTTATGTGGGCTCATTTTATGGCTCTTATCAATTTGAATGGTGCTCTTTACGCATCTTTTGATTTTTGATACACTTCTGTGTATATATTTTTTTTCCAATTTGACGTCAATACGCATCTTTTTGTTTTTGGCATCATTAGCCTTTTATTTTTTGTTCTTATAAGCTAGATCCCTTTTTCAATAACTCTTAAAATATAATTAGTTGTGAGTAGATCTTCCAGATATTAGAGAAGAAAAACTCACTCTCTAATATAAGCAAGAATAGACCACAAAGCAGACTTTAGCAATTATATGATAAATACAATGACAAGATTTCAATTAACTTGAAAGATATATAAAAGCTTTGAATATTATAAAACATAAGGTAGATTACTGTAGCAAAGTAGAAAAGATCTTAATTTCAAAAATCAGTAGTTAATTTGAGATAGACTTTTATTTAGAAAAGAAAATTATACCACTAAAAGAGGTTATAGGGAGGGAAACTATCAACGGTGTTTCTCTCTTTAACTGATTTAGAGATGTTGAAACATTGAATATAAATCTCCAAAAAATAAAAATAAGGAGAAAAATCAAATCAGTGATGATCCAAAAAGACACGTTCTAAATTAATAAAAATGACAAAAAGAAGGAAAAGAAACAAACTAAATTAAAAGTAAAGAATTGATCAGAAAATCAAGTAACTCAGTTTTAATTAAGCAGCATAAATAAGCAATTAAGAGTCATGAGCCTCCGCAGTCCAAGTACCATATGCTCTCACAAGGTCTATGGTGAGAGCACACCTGCAAAATTATCAAATGTCAGATTTAAGAACCCAAACTAGTTTGGGTTCCTTATGAAAAGAAGAGTGCAATGCATGTGTGCTATGCTGTGAATCATGCAATTTGGGTATCCACAGCCAATGTGTAATATGGTGGACATTGCAAGTATGTGCGATGTGTCCTAGCATGCCACATGAAAAGCATCTAACACCAGGAAAAGGATTTCTTAAATGGTTTGGGTTATATTGCCTCTTCCTAAGTCTTGGCTTTATATCAAAAGTGGGTGTCATCCAATTTCTCTTAATTGTTTCCAATTCAGTTTTAAACCTCGAGTGAGTACTTCTTAAAGCATTATTATCAATCCTTAAATTATGCTCTATCTGTTTAGATTTCTTAAAATCAGATTCAAGTGAGGTGTGTGAAGCTTTTAAGGAATCATGCTCATCAATCAATTCCAAAAGCTTTTTATTTAACTCATCAAATTCAACAAGTAGAACTATGTGATTTGAATCAATTGTTGAATGATCTTTGATCAAAATTTCATGCTCTTTTTGTAAATTCAAAAGCTCTAATTTCAAAGTCGCATGAGTTTTCTTAAGTTTTTTATATGATGCATGAATTTTTTCATAAATTTTAAATAATTGATCATAGGTTGGTTTACATACCTCTTCTTCATCACTTTGATCAAGATGATGTTCTCCCATTAAGAACAAGTTTGTTGTCTCATCTTCAGGTTCAGTCTTAGATGAATCTAATGTAGATTTTGCCCAGAACGCCTTTTGAATTCGCTTCTTATCCTTCATGAATTTTGGTTTCTCCTCACTCCTTTCTTTTCTTGTGTGATCTTGAAGTGTAGGACAATCAGCTTTGACATGTCCAGGCTTCCTGCATTCAAAACAAACAAAATCAGAAAATCCTTTAGAATATTTGTTATCCTTACCTTTTCTCCAATTTTGATGATGCTTGTGACTCTTTCTTAAAATGCTTTTGAATTGCCTTGTGATTATGGCAATGTCATCGCTTTCAGACAAGAAAGAATCAGAGTCCGTTTTATTGGCCTTCAATGCTATAGTTTTCTCTTTTTTTTTCTCACATGCATCAAGATTTCTTTGATTCACCCATTGCTCGAAAGCAATGAGTGAGCCAAGTAAGTTATTAATCGAATAGGTTTTTAAATCTTTAGATTCAGTGATTGCAGTGATTTTAACATCAAAAGAGGAAGGCAAGCATCTCAAAATTTTGTTCACTTTTTCATAGTTTGAAAGTTCTCTTCCTAAGGCATGCAAAGAAGTTACAATTTGAGTAAATCTTGTATACATATCAGAAATTGATTCAGATGGTTTCATACGAAACAATTTGTAATCATGCAAGAGAATATTCAAATGAGATTGCTAAACTTCATTGGTTCCTTCATAAGTAATGCACAACCTATCCCAAATCTCTTTACCAGTAGAGCAAGTAGAAACACGCATATAATCTTCAGACTTTAAAGCGCAGAAAAAATAATTTAAGCACTTCACATTAAGTTAAGCTAAATCTCTTTCATTAAAAGTCTATTCAGTAAAAGGCACTTCAATTCTAATTCCATTAAGTTCACGAGAAGGTGGAGAATATCCTTCTTTAATAAGCATCCACATGCGATTATCAATTGATTGTAAAAAAGTAGACATGCGAGTTTTCCAAAAATCAAAAGGTAGATTGTCAAACAAAGGTGGTCGTGTAATAGAGTATCATTCCGTGGTATTATGATTCCCAAAGTTAGCCATGGATCAAAATTCCAAAAGTTTTCAAACTCAGTTTTAATGAATCCCGCTCTAATACCACTTGAAAGTTTGTTAGGGATGTTAGGCCCTTATGAACTAGATCAAGACTAACCAAGAGGGGGGTGAATTGGTATTTTAAAAAATCTTTTAACCAAAGCACAACAAAGCTCAAACTAAAATTACCATAGAAAATAAGTGCAGAAAAATTAAATGCGGAAGCAGTAAAAAAACACAAGGGTTTATAGTGGTTCGGTCAACTCGACCTACTCCCCGGAGGTGCCCTCCAAGTATTGAACTACCGAAGTGACTCTCCTTTTACCCCCATAGTAAGGCGGAAAAGCCCTTACAAAAACCTCCCTTTTTCCACTCCTGGCAAGGCAGAGAACCCAAATCCTTTTGCATCCTCTTGAAGCAAGCAGACAACCTTGATCGATCGCTGAAGCTTACTTCTCCCAACCCTTCCAAAGACAAGAAACTCTAGTGGAAGAAGAAGTGGAATGATGCTTGGAGCAACCCTTGTGAATCTCCCTCACAAGCTCTCCCTCAAAAGATCCTCTCTCTCTCTCTCTCCTCTAGGCTTTCTCAGGTCAAGACAACAACAAAAGATTATTCAAAATGTTGAACAATAGCTCTTAAATAGAAGATCTTCAAAATATCTCTTTAATTACAATTTGCCGACATTATTATCCAGGATGATAGGTATATCGTCATTTACTATCAATGCAATTTAAGCCTAATCAGCAGGGACGATCTGGGATGAATAGAAGAAAGGTGTTCCTATCATCCAGGATGATAATAAATTGTCTTTTCCAATTAGTTTAAATCACAAACTATCGACCAGACAATCACTCTAAAAAGAGTTCTAGATGATTCCAAAATAGCTTAATCGTTCGGGCCGATCTCACGATAATTCCGGACGATTAGTTCAAATCAGATGGAAATCATCCAGAGCATCTCTCAGAATTTGAGGTCGCTAATCCTAATCGTCGAGACCATCACCCGGAATTTGAGCTGTCCGATATCGATCGTCTAGGAGCAACTAAGGTTTTTTGAACTGATCGTCCTGGCCAATATTGGGATCATCCAGGATGATATGATCGTATCAATCATCCTTAATTGCTTCCCTTAAAGGCTAGATTAATTTAGGCATAATTGTATCATATCGTCCAAGCCGATACAAGATCATCCTGGCCGATTTCCATAAATAAAGAATGCCTAAATAGATCATGGCGGCTCATTCTTTCTGTTTTGAGGCAATCATCCAGCCGATACAAGTATCATCCAGGACGATCAGCTTATGACGGTTACCTTAAAAAGATGCCCTGATTAGGGTTTATATTTTGAACTCGATCGTCCAGGTTAATAATAATATTGTCCAGGATGATGTGAGTAAAAATAAAAATTCTAAGTCAGAAAGAAAAATCACTCAAGTGTGTGTGTGTAGGGTTACTTAGCATCAGAACACTCCAAAGATTATAATTGACTCAAGAAAGGGAAGAACAAAATTACAGACTGACTCAGACCTAGTCTACCCAATCTTGAGCTGGTTCTGATTGCCGTCCGATCTTGTGGTCCTGAAATGTTAGTAGGCAAGGCAGTCGTAGAGAAACAAGAGTATTTTCTAACATCAAAATCACAATCCATGAAAATAGATTTGCAACAGATCATTATATTACATTTAATACTTTTGATATAAATGGAGTAAAAATACCTCATCAAGATCCACTCATAATTAATGCGATGATAGGTGACGAGTGTTACAATGTCAAAAAAATTTTAATGGACAACGAGAGCTCTATGGATGTCTTATTATACTCTACTTTACTCAATATGAGTCTCACAAAAGAAAACCATCAACCTGTTCCATGATCATTATATGGATTTGATAATCGACTCGTAAGAGTAGAAGGGACAATTAGTTTCCCAATTGTACTCAAAGAATTTCCTCAAAAAGCTACTCACGCAATCTAATTTTTAATGGTGGAATTAGAGTCAGGTTATAATGTTATCTTTGGCTAACCCCTCTAGTTAATCTTTAGAGTTGTCACCTCTATTCTACAACTCAACAAAAAATTTTTCACCCCTACTAGGATCGGTATAATGCGAGGAGACTAATAAGTCGCACAATCTTACTATCTTAAGCAGGCTCAACCATACCCATCATTTATGCTAAGTATCAAGGATTTAAATCATTGAAATGAAGATATCCCTCAAAAGGCTTCTCCCATGAAAGAATTCACTTCTATATCCATATCAGAAGAACACCCTTAAATGACTATGCAATTTGGGTTTTTCTTACTACTTATCTTTTTTCATCATGTATCTCTTTTATATTGAATATGATATAGCTCGGGTATCCCTCGCATTTACTTCATAAGTATTATTAATAGTTATTGATAGTATTGCTTATCTTATGTCTTATACTTTCTCCCATGTTATTATGTATTCCCCGTATGTATCACATATGTTAAGTATGGTATAGCTCTAAAATCCATTAGAGTTGTTTTATTGTCTTATATAATACAGTAATGTGTTGTTCGTTTCGTTCCGATATTATATACTTATTTAAAGATGATAAAAAATGATAATTAATGTTGAATCTAATCTTTTTATTCATGATTTGATAAATACACAATATTTATTATATTTCAATCATTAGATGATCAATCCTCTTTTTATTCATGATTTAATAAATACACAATCTTTATTATATCTCAATCATAAAATGATCAATCCCAAGGAGATTCGATTTGACCTCTTCCATATAGGTTATTGTTATTGAGCAAGCATTATGATATATAACCTTGAATAGGTCAAACATCCTAAGAGGATGTCAAATTTTTATAAAATCCTTGATTTAAGAAATACATAATTTTTATTATGTCTCAATCACTAGATGAACAATTTTATAGGGATTCGATCTGACCTCTTCTATATAGGTTAATGTCATCGAGCAAGCACTCGGATATATAACCTCAAATTGGTTAAAAATCCTAGGAGGATGTCTTGTATCTCAATCTCAAGATGATCAATCCAAAGGGATTTGATCTGACCTCTTCCATACATGTTAATATTATCAAATAAATTATTTGACTAATAACCACGGATAGGTCAAACATCCAAGGAGGATTTTTCTCACATTCGCTCAAGTTAAATTAGCTTACTAAAGTATTTCTCATCATCCAAGTAAACTTCATATAAATATGAGAAAAACAAAAAAAGAGCATTAATAACATCTTGATATATCATTAAACATATCACATACATTATATGAAAAATATCAACTCCATATACAAACAACAACCATTGAAACATATAAAATTGTATAATCAATAAAAAAAAAATACTATATAATTTGAAATGGTAAAAGTTTTCTACAACTCACTCTCATTTTTATCACCATCTGAATCTGAAGAAGAATGACCAGAAGTCTTGCTAGGTGTCATCCCCTTATCCTAAGCTCCAGTCCTGTGCTGCACTAGATGAAAGCCTTTAGAAAAACCTCTAATGAAATATTTCTCCATATACTCTAGCTCTAATGCCTTCACCTCCGCATGATATATGTGATTACGAGCTTCCTGAATTTAATATTTGATAATCATTTTGAAGTCAACATACTTCATGAATTCTTCCATGACTTTGGAGCGTAGCAGTTTTGATTTGGACTTAACTTCATTCTCAAACAATAAACTCTGATGCCTTTTGATCTCATATTCATTGGCTATAATTTTCTTCTTAAGTTTCTACTGATCTTTCATATATTGATTGATAATTGCCTGCACATCCACCAACTCAATATGAAGATGATCTATATGTTAATTATGTAAAATGGTTGAAGTAGCCAAAGTTGCCAACTCTGCTCTTCACTATGCTAGCTACTCTTCCACTGTCTTCATTACCTTGATTTTGCTATCATACTTCTTCTTGTACTCTACCTGAAGATACTTGGGCTTCATAAACTTATTATTCCAATCATTCAATGTCTTGGTCAATTTAATTTCAAGATCCATACATTGCAGCATCTGAAATAATAAGAAACAAAAAATCATAAGGGATATATCATTATGAAAATATAAAAAGAAAAAATAAAAAAAATGGGAACTCAAGAACTACTCAGTCCATCGATAGCAAAAATATTGATGTTTCAAAACATTTTCTAGAATTTGTAACCTGGATGGAGAAATATGGTCACTTTTGCCAATAACTGTCAAAATCTCCTCCACCTTTTTATTCTTTGATACATGTGGATCACCATCTTTCCTTAATTGTTTAGGAGGAACATTCCAAGTTTGCAACCCTGCTTATATGATTTTAGCTAAATTCTTTAGCGTATGTGCATATGATATTCCTTCCTGAATAGATAGTCATGCCTTGAACAAATAATCTTCATCTATATATCTACTCAAAGTTAGAGAGAGAAGAGAGGAAGGATCAATTTTTTCATTACCCTATGAAGGTATTTATAGGATGAAAATGGGGGGAAATTATTTGAAAAATGAGGGGAATTAACCTCCCATTTTTAAAAAAATTTAATTTCATTCTAGAAGTTCTTTCAAATTTTTTGTGATTAAAATATTAAAATTTTTTAAATTAAAAAAATTTCCAAATAAATAAATAAGTAAATAAAATAAAAAAATAAAGAGAAAGGGTGGAACCCACAAAACTTTATATATATATTTAATATATTAATATATATATATATATATATATATATAATATATATATATATATTATATGTATATATATATATTAAGTATTTAGCTGTTTAGTTGCCGGCTGCTGCTCGGTGAAGCACGCCCCTTTAGGGGCGCAAGCATCAGGGTCGGCCCCCACAAACTGATTGCAGTCGGCTGGTTCGGCTACCTAAGCACGATTGACTCAATTTTTTGGCCTGGACAGATCCAAATCAAAGTTTTTAAGGGTCTTCCAAAACCATTTTTTTGACATTTTGAATATAATTTTAATAGTTATGGAGCTCAAGGCAGCTTTATAATAAAATTTTGAGTACTTTTAAATTTCTTGGAGCATATTTTTAAGACTTTTATTGAGATTCTAACAAATTTGGAAATACTGTGACAAGTTTTAAATTTCTAGAAGTGGACCAGAGACGCCACTGAAAACAAGCTAAACAACCTGGGGAAAGAACCTCAGGTGTAGGCGTCAGACCTAGCTCCACCACCAATTCTCGAACCTTGGATTACCCATGCTCACACCAATTACTAGATCTCTTATTCTTCACCACCTGCACAATCTTGTTAGGATACATAAAGAAACCAGAGAAATATCAAAAATAGATCTCTTTTTCTCGAATGAGAATTTACTCTCAAAAACCTAATAAAAAATCTGCCTCCCTCTAAGGGAAACTATTTATACACACAAGAGAAAGAAAAAAAAATAGAACTAATGCTAGGCTAAAAGTTTGTTAGGGATGTTAGGCCCTTATGAACTAACCCAAGGCTAATTAAGAGAGATGAATTGGTATTTTAAAAAATCTTAAGAAATAAAAAAGCCAAACCAAAATCCACCACAAAGAAAACACAATGTGAAAATTAAATGCATAAATAATAAAGGAAAGAACACACCAGATTTATAGTGGTTCGATCAAACCTTGACCTACGTCCACTCCTCGGAGGCACCCTTCGAGTATTGTACTAAACTCAGTGTCTCTCTTTTAGACCCCACAGCTAGGAGGAGAAGCCCTTACAAAATCACTTTCACCTTCCCCGGTGCGGCGGAGTAGCCGGGTCCTTTGACACCAAAGAGATCTTCTTCTTTCCAGATCTTCCCTCAGAACAAGCCTTGAATTCGATGGTACTAAGGTGCAAGCTCGCTGGAGCAACCTGTGTAGAATCCCCCTCCACACTCCCTTGAAACCCCCTCAAAGGATCTTCTCCCTCTCTCAAACTCCACCCTTTTCTCTCTTCCTTTCAAGCTCTCTTCAAGTTCCCTCCAAAAGAACAAAGCTATAATGACTGCCAAATACCCTCTTCATGAGAAAGCAAGAGGTCTTTAAATAGATTTGCAAAACTGACATTATCATCCAGGATGATCCCCGGATCATCCCATACGATATGCATAAAAAGAGAGCTTTCAAAAACCCTAAAAACTCAATTTTAGCACCTAACATCATCCAGGATGATCGCAGGATCATCCTGTACAATGTGCTTAAAAAGAGTGCTTCAGTAAACCCTAAAAACTCAATTTTGACTCCCAGAAGCATCTTGGACGATTGCAAGATCGTCCAGTACGATGTGCTGAATTTAACCTGATAGATCTGGACGATATTTGGATAGTTCAGGATGATTAGTACAAAAAATATACAGATTGTCTAGGACAATATTGTGGATCATCTAAGATATTATGGATCATCCAGGATGATTAAACGAAAAATTATGGTATTTTGGCTTGGACGATTTAGGAAAATCAAGTATGTCGGCAAACATTATTCTGTATGATATGCAGATCGTCTAGGACGATCCGATTGCAAAATTTACCATAATTAATTCCTTTAATCATAGGATCAACTTAGGCATAATTAGTATTGATCATCTTAGACAATCAAGATCGTTCGGGATGATTAGAACAAAAATTAAAACTTAAAATCATGCCTAAATTAGCATTGGTGGAAGTTTTACAATATCATAAAGGATCGTCCTGGACGATCCAAAATCATCCAGTACGATTAGTTCAAAACTTGATCTTCTGGATTTGACTAGATCTCACTCCCTAGAGTGTGCGTGTGCATGGTCATCAAGCAAGCATACACCCTTACAAGACTTGATTCAAGAAATCAAAAATTACATCAATGAATATTATAAACCCTTTTACAACATTACATTATTCAACCCAGTCTTTAGCTCTAATTCTTTATTTGATGTTGCATGCTATTCCTGAAATTCTAGTATACACATAAATAAACATACATTGCAAATACAAGAAGACAACAGAAAGTGAGCCATAAGGAAGTGTCATTTTCTAGTGAGAGAAAGTGTCATTTTCTAGTAAGAGAAAGTGAATTTCAAATTTTTTTGTTACTATTTTTTCTCGCCGATTATTTGATCCGGTGATCTATCTCCGATAATCGGAATATGAATGATGGGTGACGATCCTCCTTCTACTGCAATGGATGGGAGGACTAATCCTCCAAATTCAAAATCTTCTGAAAAGAATATTACATTTGAATTGCTGACAGGTAGAAATCATAAAGTATCTGTAAAGGAAAGACCACTGATCATTAATGAAAGAGCTTGTCTTAATTCAAAAAAGACAAGTCCTATAATTGGGAAAGGCAATGCTGTTCTAATTGAAGATGGTGTGAAGAGCCTGAAGAATTTTAAGAATCTAAAATTCAATTCTGGAAGCCCGAATACTGCTAATTATTCGGATTTCAAATTACATGTGAGCAGATTTTGTAATTCTACCCCATGCAGTCCTGTTGATCTGATTTCTAAATGTGGAAATTCAAATAATGGCGATATTATTGATGGAATCAATCATCGTGTTACTGATGAGGTGTTCGTTGATAAGCCGCATCCTGTTAAGAAAACTACAATTCATAAACAGGTCAGACATTGTGATTCAGGTGATTTGAACACTGAAATCAATTGTCCCAGTAAAATTTGTCCTCTAGAAACTTCTAATAAAATGGGCAACATTAAAACAAATGTTTGGGCAAGAAGTGCCAATGTGAAAGTGGATAATTTGAACTTAGGTTCATTTGTTGCTGAAGATGGGAAAACTGTAAAACTGCATATGGAGAATGTTTTGGAGAATTATAGAATATTGGGAAATGCTCTTGTTATCAAATTTTTTGGTGATAACATTCCATTTTAAGTGATCAATAGTGAGTTAAGAAGACAATGGAGTTGTTATGGCAGCTTTAGACTCACTATGCTGGGTCAAGACTGGGTTCTTTGTTCTTGTGAGAATGTTGAGATTATGGAATCTATTTTATGTGAAGGACCTTGGTTTATTAAAGGTCATATAATGGGCATTGAAAAATGGTCACCTTCTTTTTCTACAAACTCCTTGAAAGGTCTTTCGGCTCCGGTTTGGGTTAGACTCCCTAATCTGCCTTTATATTGTTGGGACAACTTAAATATTTGTAGGATTGCTTCTCTAGTTGGAAAGCCGTTTCTACTAGACGGAAACATGTTCAAATGGAATAGAAGAGAATTTGCAAGGATTTGTGTTTGTATCAATTTATACGAACAACTTCCTTTGGGAGTATGGGTGGAAGGTGAATCCAAAAAATTTATCAAAATGTGGAATATGAAAAAGTTTCCAAACTTTGTTTCAAATGTGGCAAAATTGGACACTTAATGATGAAGTGTCTTGGTTATATGCCTGCAGATTTTAAAAATAATTCAAATGTTATTTCTTCTAGAGTGGATTATGTTCTTAAAGCTAACGCAGTTCATGAAGTTGATGTTGCAAATGTTGATCCGGAAGAGCAAGGGTATGGTCCGTGGATGCAAGTCAGATATGGGAGGAAAAAGAAATTTCAGAACAATGCAGTTAAGGTTAATCAAAAACCTACTGCTCGACCAATTATTCTAAAAGAAGTTTGGAAACCTGTCACAGGTTCAGTTCCAGCTGTGGTTCTAAGTCAAATTCCTATTCCAGGAGTCCCTGTTCTTGCTGCAGAAGACTTGCTTTTGGTTAAAAATCTGAAGAATGATGACAGAGATAAAGACCTTGTGAATGATGATTTAGCTATTGATAGAAACCTGGAAGAACGAGAGATTATAGAGGATATGCCTATCAATAAATTGGATTTATCTCAAGTTGACAATGGGATTCCAACTAGTAAGAATCTAAAAACTTCTCAACATATTATCTTAAATAATAATATGTTTGATATTCTTAACACAGTAAACGAGGATGCTAATAATGTTGCTTTTACTATGAAGAATAATATTGATGGTAATGTTATTATGTCATCCCTTAAACCGAAGGATATGGCTTTAACTGTTAAAAAAATTAAAGTGGTTAATAGCTCGGTTAAAAGGAAATTGGGAAAAGAGATCAAAACTCTTGGACCAATTAAACTCTTGACTAGAAATAGAAGAATGGAGATGGAAAATAAAGACAAGAAGAATGGGGCTAGTCCCCCTTCTAATCAATGAATTCCATTATATTTTGGAATTGTAGAGGAGCAAGGAAACTTAATGCTTCTCTATATCTAAAAGAGTTTGTCAAAAAGTATGATGTGGACTTTATTGGTTCGTTAGAAACCAAAGTTTCTTCAAATGACTAGAAATGATATTAATGCTCTGATTAGTATTGAGTGGGATTTTTTTCATTATCCCTCGGAGGGTCTTTCTGGAGGGATTCTAATTCTTTGGAATTATATGTTTGCTTCTTTTAATACATTGTTTTCTTCTTATCAATGTGTTATTGGTTATTTGGATATACATAATAAAGGAATTTGGAGGATTTCAACTATTTATGCTAATAAATATTCCTATAAAAGGCGGGACCTTTGGAATCAATTGGAGAATTATTTGCTTCTTGATAAACCTTCTATGGTGGGAGGTGATTTTAATTGTCTTTTATCTCAAACTGATAAGAAAGGAGGTAGAAGATTTGAATTCTCACAAAGCTCAAAGGATATGAAATTATTTTTTTCTAACCTTGATTATCATGAATTGAATTTTATTGGGCCAAGATATACTTAGTATAATAACAAGTCAGGTGGAGCTCGTATCCTTGAAAGACTTGACAGATGCTTTGTTAATACATTTTCTCTTGAGTCTAACTCTTTATTGGTGGTTCATCATCTCCCTCGTATAACTTCTGATCATTGTCTCGTTATGATGAAATTATGGGAAAATAAACCAATACCAAATGGCTTTATCAAGTTTGAAGACACTTGGGCTTTTCACTATGCTTCTGCGACTATTGTTCAAAAAGCTTGGACTAGAAATATTGTCAATCATCTCTTAGATAAACTGGATATCAAGTTTAAAAGAGCTTTGAAATCTCTTTTCTATTGGAGCAAATCAAATCTGAAAAAACTTAACCTGGAGAAAGACAATCTTATCAAAGAAATATTGGATCTTCAAATGGAGGAGTCTGCAGTTGGTAGCCTTTTCGAAGGTAAAATCCTGCTTCTTAGAGCCAAAATCAATGAACATCATTGCACTTTAGCCCGATTAAATTCCTGGTGGAGACAAAGAGCTAAAGTAAAATGGTTAAAAGAGGGATACTTAAATACAAGGTTCTTTTATTCTTTTGCAAATGCTAGGAGAAATGCAAACTATATCTTCAACATTAAAGATGAGAATAGAGAATTGGTGGAGGAGAAAAGTAAAATTGAAGAAATTTTCTTCAAATTTTTTCAATCCAAGTGGAGTCACAGGATTTGTTCTTTGAATAACTGGCCATGCCCGAGAGTTACTCTATCCGATTTGGATAGAGCAATGTTAAATTATGAGCTTAACTTGAAGGAAGTTTGGGATGCTGTCAGCCATTTGGAGGGAGGAGATAATGAAGGAGACAATGAAAATGTGATGAAAATATTTCTAAACATTCTCAACAAAAGTCATATACCGGAGATTGAAGCAAGGTTCTATTCCTTTATTAAAGAGTTTAAATGTGTTATTTTCAAACATGTTAGTAGGGAAAGCAATAAGTTAGTAGATTTCTGTGCTAACTATGCTCATAACGGTGATTTTAATTGGGATTGTCTTACAATGAATCACATTCCTTCTCCTTTTTTTTTCTTATTTTAAAGGAGGAATGTGATGCTATTAGCTTATATTAGCTTATTTTCTTTTTAATGCTATTGCTTTATGCATCTTTCAAAAAAAGAAAGCGAGCCATAATATTTGTTATCATAAAAAACATAAAATCATAAGCTCAAGTTGCAACAATCTCTCCCTTTTTTATGATGACAAATATTACTGGTTGAATTGCAAAATTAAAAACATTTTCTCCTAATCTCCCCCTCACTAGAATAAAAATTTAAAAATAGGGGAAGATAATATTTTTATTGTTTATATTTTTTTTTTAAAAAGAAAATATATATAAATACAACAGTACGTTCTTCCCCTTTGACATTATCAAAAAGAGGAGGGCACAAAACAATCAGAATAATAAAAACAAATAAAAACCAAAGCCATCCCTGTTCTAGTGAAAAGAAAAAATCAAATATTTTTAAAACGAGAAAGTTGCCTCTTGATTTTAATTAAAAACTTATTTAGAAATGGATTGACAACGCATAATCCAGAAAAGGTTAGGAATTCAGAAATTTTTAATCCAAGCTCAAGTTCTTTTAAAGGCTCAAAAATGTTTTAATCCAATATCTAAATCAAAGAATAAATTAGAAAAAGAAACTCTAATTTTTTAAAACTCCTTTCATAAAACATATTTAATAGAAGATTAATGAAAAAATTGGTGAATAAAGAATATGGATTTTCAAGATCAAGTATCAAAAATATCAAGGGTTTTCTTAGGCTTTAAGTAATACAAAAAAAATAAGCATACTCTTTGTGGGCTCATTTTATGCCTCATGTCAGTTTTTGGCGCACTTTGTGCATCTTTTACTTTTTGATACACATTGTGTATCTTTCTCAATTTGGCGTCATTGCTCATCTTTTGATTTGGCATCATTGGCCAGTTTTTTGATTTGACGTCATTGGCCTTTTTTTTAATATGCTATCTTTTTGAAATTTTAAAAATAAAAGTAAACCCATTCTATTAATAAAGTGAACTATTTGATTAAAAAAATTATGAGGTAGATTCAACAACTTTTAAAGGATCTTTATGTGATAAACAAAATGTAAGGAGATGAAAAAAATCAGTTTCAAAATCCAATTTATAATATGATGAAGATTTCGAATCAAAAGTAAAATGACCTTTTTAAGATAAGAGATGGACAGGAAAAATCATGAGTTTCCTTTCTTTGACTGTTTTTAGATAAGTCAACCACAACTTATATAAGAAATTAAGAAAAATAGGAGGTAGATTTTTCATTTTTAGAAAGGTGAATGTGTGTGTCGATCAGAGAGAACTTCACAAAAAAAGAAAAGAGAGTACAAATTAAATAAAATAATGAAAAAGATAAGAAAAGAAAAAACAAAGAAAAATAAATCCAAAGAATAAACACAAAAAAACACAAAAATGAACAAAACATGTATACACTAAAAAATAAACACACAAATAATGGTTTAAACATCATCTTGCTCCTGGTCTGATCATTCAGAAGCTAGGTCTGCCTAGGAGATTTTTTGCTTTTCATTATTTGTCATTTTTACAATTTGCTTAGCTTTGCCCTTTTTTTTTGTAGGAAGAATTCTCAAATTAGGGCACTGATTTTTCATGTGTCCAGGCTTCCTACATCTAAAGCAAATAACGTTAGAAAAAATCTTAATGTTCTTACCATTTTTATCTTTATTCCACTTTTGTTGATGCTTATGCTTTGGTGGGCTTTTTAATTTACTTAATAAGTCATCGCTTTCATCACCAACTAAGCCACCTTTCTCCGAGTCTTCAGCATTTAGTACTAACATATCACCTGCATCCAAAAGTCTTTGGCCCGAACTTTATGCGTAGTCAATAAGTGAGCCAATAAAAATATCAATAGAATATTCATTCAAATTTTTTGATTCACAAATAGCAACAACTTTGGCATCAAATTTGTCAAGTAAATAATGTAGAATTTTATTGACTTTTTCAATGTTTGAAAATTCTTTACATAAATCATACAATGATGTCATAATTTGAAGAAACCAAGTATATTTTCTAAGATCGACTCATAAGGTTTTATGCAAAATAATTCATAATCATGCATTAAAATATTAAATATGGATTGCATGATTTCACTAGTGCCTTCGTATATAGTGTGTAATTTTTTCCAAATTTCCTTGCCAGTAGTGCTCGTGGAAAGAAACACAAAATCTTTAGAATTTAAAGCATAGAAAAAAAAGTTCAAAGATTTAGCATTTAATTGAGCATTAATTTATTCTTCTCTACTCCATTGATTAAAAGAAATATCAGTTTTAATTTCATCTATAATACGTGACGGTACAAAATAACCAGTTAAAATCATTTGTCACATTCAAAAATCAATAGAATGCAAGAAAGTAGACATGCAAATTTTTTAAAAATCAAATAGAATATTTTCAAATAAAGGTGGTATGGTGATTGAATAACCTTCCGCAATATTACAATTACCAAAATTAGCCATGGATCGAAATTCAAAAGTTTTCAAAAACTTGTTTTTATGAATCCCGCTCTGATACCACTTGAAAGTTCGTTAGGGATGTTAGGCCCTTATGAACTAGCCCAAGGCTAATTTAGAGAGATGTGAATTGGTATTTTAAAAAATATTTCGTAATAAAAAAGTCAAATAAAAATCCACCACAAACAAAACACAATGCGGAAATTAAAGGTAAAAATAATAAAGGAAAGAACACACCGGATTTATAGTGGTTCGGTAAAACCTTAACCTACATCTACTCCTCGGAGGCACCCTTTGAGTATTGTACCAAACTCAGTGTCTCTCCTTTAGCCCCCATAGCGAGGCAGAGAAGCCCTTACAAAATCACTTCCACCTTCCCCAGTGCGGCGGAGTAGCCGGGTCCTTTGCACCAAAGAGATCTTCTTCTTCCCATAACTTCCTTCAAGAAAATCAATGAATCTGATGGTACTAAGGTGCAAGCTCGCTGGAGTAACCTGTGTAGAATCCCCTTTCATACTCCCTTGAATCCCCCTCCAAGGATCTGCTCCCTCTCTAAAACTCCACCCTTTCCTCTCTACCTTTCAAGCTCTCTCTTCAGGTTCCCTCCAAAAGAATGAAGCTACAATGGCTGCCTCTTCATCAGAAAGCAAGAGGTCTTTAAATAGATTTATAAAATATACATTATCGTCCAAGATGATCGCCAGATCATCCTGTATGATATACATAAAATGAGAGCTTCTGAAAACCCTAAAAAATCAATTTTGGTGCCAAATATCATCCAGGACGATCGCAGGATCGTCCTGTACTATGTGCTTAAAAAGAGGTCTTCAAAAAATCCTAAAATCTCAATTTCGGCACCCAGAATCATCCTGGATAATCGCAGGATCGTCTAGTACGATGTGCAGAATTTGACCTGGTAGTCCTGGATGATATTTGGATAGTCTAGGACGATATTGTGGATCGTCCAGGACGATTATAAGAAAAATTATGGTATTTCGGCTTGGACGATATAGGAAAATCAAGTATGTCGACAAATATCGTCCTGTACGATATGCATATCGTCCAGGATAATCCGATTGCAAAAGTTAACCATAATTAATCCCTTTAATCATAGGATCAATTTAGGCATGATTAGTATTGATCGTCCTAAACGATCAAGATCGTCCGGGACGAAAAAATTAAAACTTAAAATCATGCCTAAATTAGCATTGGCAGATGTATTCAAATATCATAAAGGATCATCCTGTATGATCCAAAATCGTCCAGTACGATTAGTTCAAAACTTGATCTTCTGGATTTGACTAGATCACACTCCCTTGAGTGTGTGTGCATGGTCACCAAGCAAGCAAACACCCTTACAAGGCTTGACTCAAGAAATCAAAAATTACATTAATGAATATTACAATTCCTTTTACAACATAACATTATTCAACCCAATCTTGAGCTTTGATTCTTTATTTGATGTTGCATGGTATTCCTTAAATGTTAGTATACACACAAACAAACATATATTGCAAATACAAGTAGATAACAGAAAGTGAGCCATAATATCTGTTATCATCAAAAACATATACTCATAAGCTCGAGTTGCAACACAGGCTACATCGCAGGTACACAAACATAACAACACAGGAGATGTGCAAAGTTTCTTCCCTACAAAGTAGCATATAAGATTTCCCAGACTCTGATTAACATTTTTTGTATGGCCATCCGCCTGGGGATGTGCGACGAAGCTAAATTGCAGCCAAGTTCCCATTTTTCCCCACAAAGTTTTCTAGAAATGACTTAAAATTTTGACATCCCGATCAGAGGTGATGGTTTTGGGAATTCCATGAAGACAAACTATTTCTCTAAAGTAGAGATCGCCAATGTAGGTGGCGTCAAGAGTCTTGTTACAAGCAAAACAAATACACCAACTTCGAGAATCTGTCCTTGACACTATGATAGAATCTTTATTTCTTTGTTTATGGGGTAGTCCCAACATAAAATCCAATGATACATCCTCCCATGATCCCCGAGGAACAGGTAAAGGTAAATACAACCCATCATTTGTTCTAGTCGTCTTTGCTTGCTGTCAAATTCTGCAACCCTGCACGTATTTGCCTACATCCTTGGACATAGCAGGCCAATAGAACTTCTCCTTGATGAGGACCAAAGTTTTTTCACGTCTGAAATGGCCAGCCAAATCTCTATCATGATATTCTGAGATCAAAACTGTCCTGAGAGAACACCTAGGTACCAAGAGGCAATTGTAGAAGAATAAGTATCCATCTCGGATGTGGAAAAATTGATATGCATGGTTTTGACATTTCTCCCATTACTACTTGAAATCCATGTCCTGTGCATATAATTCTCGGATGGAGTCAAAACAAATGAGCTGAGTTTGCATTTCCTAAACCAATATATGTTGTCTACTTAAGGCATCTGTTACTTGATTTTTCTTGCCCGACTTGTGCTTCAACACAGTGAAACACATCTAAAGATTCAACCCACGTTGCATGTCTACCATGAAGCTTCTTATGGCTACTAAGGAACTTTAATGCAGCATGATTAGTGAAGATAACAAACTCTTTGCTTAGGAGATAATGACTCTAGTGGTGGAGAACCCACATAATAGCATAAAATTTATTGTCATGTGTCAAATAATTTTGGCGTGAATCATTTAATTTTTCACTAAAATAAGCTATGGGCTGGTCTTCTTGGATTTTTATGTCTCCAATCCCCACATTAGATGCATCACAATCGACTTGGAACAGTTTGCCAACATCAGGTGGTCAGAGCACTAACGTCGCCATCATTTTCTCCTTAAGGAGTTTGAAACTACTTTCATCTTCTTCTGTCCACAAGAACTTGTCTGCCTTTAGCCTTCTGTGAGGGGAACAACAAGGGTGCTAAAATTTTGAATGAATCGATGGTAAAATGAACCAAG
Organism: Dendrobium catenatum; assembly: GCF_001605985.2. NCBI lineage: Eukaryota > Viridiplantae > Streptophyta > Magnoliopsida > Asparagales > Orchidaceae > Dendrobium > Dendrobium catenatum. Next base: position 200,062 of record NW_021319229.1, read on the forward strand.
CCATGGAGTCTCCGCATGTCGATGAAGGACTGTGGTGTCAGCCAGCTCAAAGTAGCTTCGATCATCTCCAGACTGACTTCGATTCCGGATGCCGATAGTATGAAACCCAGGAATTTAGTGTCTACTTAGAAATTGGCACTTCTGAAGGTTACCATACAACTTTTGTTCTCTTAACTCCTCGAGCACTTGCCTTAAGTGTTGTAAATGTCTTCGGAGGTCGTTGCTGTAGACAAGGGCATCATCAAAGTAGATGATCACAAATTTACACAGGAAAGGCTAGAATATCTGATTCATTAATCACATGAATGTACTAGGGGCGTTGGAGAGGCCGAACGGTATCACCAACCATTCAAATAGACCATCTCTGACCTTAAAAACTGTCTTCCATTCATTCCTCTCTCGGATTCAAATTTGATGATAACCGCTACGCAAGTCTATTTTGGAAAAGATCTTTACCCCTTGAGACTGGAGTCGCCACCGAAAAAAAGCTCAAACCAGGGGAAAAGAGAGTCAGGTGTAGGCATCAGACCCAGACACCACCATTCAGCCTTGGATGACCATGCTCACACTAATTACTAGATCTCTTGTTCTTCACCACCTACACAATCTTGTCATGATACAGAAAGAAATCAGAGAAATATATAAAAAAAAAAACTCTTATTCTCAAAAGAGAATTTCCTCTAAAAAACCCAATAAAAAATTGCCTTCGTCCCTCTAAGGGAAACTATTTATGCACATAAGAGAAAGAATGAAAAACATAACTAACACCAGGCTACACCGCCGACACACAAGCATAATAACACAGGAATTTAAACGTCGTAAGTAGATGCTCCGGCATCATGGAGCTTTGACGCCCAATGATAGAAGGGCAACTGATATATCATCAAAGAAATAACTTGATTTGGGACGAATCTCGAGGGAAAATCAAGTTGGAAATGTCAAAATTAAATAGGAGACCATATGAACTCCAATTTTAGTAAACTTATAGTCAAACTGAACATCTCGAAAATACGAACCCAATGACACCAAATTCAACTCAATACTAGCCCAAACGAGTCAAAATAAAAGTCCCAACACATATTTGGAAAGATTAAACCATAATTTGGATTACCAAATGGATTCTGAACGTGACATGCTTATAGTTGAATTGAGCGGCTCGACGAGACTAATCCAACATGCCCAAGATCGTCGAATTTGAATATCATTAAGGTATTCAAATACCCAATAAATGATTCACGATCGAGAGATTCAATATCAGCCGTCCTTTAAAACTACTCTCAATTTATCCTTGATCTTCCTCCTATTTATTGATCATGTCATTCTCTGAGAACTATAAATAGACCCCTCATTTCTCATGAGAGAGTGACCCAAGCAAGAAGAGGAGGAGGATAATTCTCTTGCCACCAAATTCCTCCTTGACTATCACGGAAGTTACACCCGGCAGCTGACCGATGCAAGACTTATACCCAATCGCCAACTGACGATAGAATTCTGCCCGACCGCAGACTAACATCGGATTCCCTCCAGGCCGTAAATTAAAGTCGGATTTTTGTCCGGCCACTAAACGTCGTCGAATTTCTGATCTCCGCTTGTAACTGGATTTCAACCCGACGGTTAATTATTATAATCTGATCGTCCTCAATTTAAGGGGCGACTCAACCACTTGTAATCTAATCAAACACTAATTGAATCATTTCAAATTGGGCTAGGCCCCATAATTTTTTTCATTTTTAGGATTTTTCATGTAAAAATCTTGGCGTCTCTTATAAATATTGCACCATCTCTTTTTTTCTAATTGTGTGGTGGATCTTTGTACAAAACTAAGACGATTAACTCTATATTCTCAACCGCCGCAAAAATTCAAATGTAACAACAAGCAAAAATTTTAAAAATATATATTAATAATTATCTAGCTTATTCCATTATAAAAAATTTCTAGCAAAACAATTAAAATTGTCATACAGTTTCAGAAAATGTCAAGCAAAACTTAACTGTAATTTTTTTTTAAACATTAAACGTATTTAATAAAAATTTATACATGCTTATGTAAGACCGTCAATCTGAAATATCTTGATTTGAAATTTAAGCTCCCAGTCAATGAACCACATGCTAAAATCAATTATGAAGGAGGAGCGAACAGAGATATCAAGTTTCCAATGCTCCAGTATTTTCAGTAGAAATGTGCCAGCATTCCTTATGAAATTGGTTTACCACTTAGTTTACCGGAGAATGTCTCCGACGTTAAGAACGAAGCCACTCAGCGTGGGCGACGCAGTGAAATTTCTCCCATCCCCACCGACGAGAGCTCCATGGCCATATGGCATCGGTCTGTCAGGAACTGCCGGGACTTCAATATCCCCCTCTAGCATCCTCAATGCCTCTTCAATAGTTGGCCTCAAGGCCACCATGACATGCGCGCAGAGAATCCCCACATGCACAAACCGCTCCATGATACCCTTCGGCCCACTACCCTCCCCACTCATCACAGCCATGTCAAAAACCTCCACAATCCTCCCTGCCTTCACAAGCGTCCACGCCCAATCGGTAATAAGCACAACGCCAGACGGTGAAGCCATGTCGAGCGCCCTGCGCCCGCTCATGATCTCCAGAACCACCATTCCAAAGCTGTAAACATCGCTCTTCTCTGTCAGCTGGCCGTAGAGTGCGTACTCAGGCGCAAGGTAGCCGTGGGTCCCCGCTACCCGAGTAGTGAGATGCGACTGGCCCTCTCGGCTTTGCCGTGCAAGCCCGAAGTCCGCAACCCTCGCCCGCATCTCGCCGTCGAGAAGGATGTTGGTTGCCTTAATGTCGCGGTGGTAGATCGCCGGCTTTATCCCGTAATGCAGATAAGCCAGCGCTTTTGCAACATCAAGGATTATGTTCTTCCTCTGCGGCCAGGTAAGAGGGGGGCGCTTGCTGCAGTCGTGAAAGATGTAGTCGTCGAGACTGCCATTGGGCATGAAGTCGTAGATAAGGAACTTTTGCGTTCCTTCATCGGCTTCAGCATCGGTGATACAGCAGCCGCGGAGAGGGACGAGGTTACGGTGGCGGAGATTGCTGATGATCTCTACCTCGTTGCGGAACTCATCGTCGCCCTGGAAGTCCGATTCTAGGACGTGCTTCACAGCGACAGTGCTGCCGTCGGATAGTACGCCGCGATACACCACGCCGAAACCACCCCGGCCTATAAGATTTCGCTGGGAGAAATAATTTGTTGACTTCTCGAGTTCCCGTATGTTGTACCAAATGGCGCCGGTGTTGGGGCGAGGGTGTGGCCAGGAGGAGGAAAACTGACTATCCATGGAGGCAGCTGCGGCGGCCGTGTTTCTTCTTTGTTTGTGGGATCGCCAGAGATAGAGGGCAAGGGCAGCGGAGAGGAGTAAGAAGGCGGCGGCTGCAGAGGAGGAGGCGTAGACTGCTGCATGGGAGGATGGAGAGGAGGAGGATTTGGGATGGGGAGGGTATGGGGAGGCCAGGCCTAGGATGCAGAGGGAAGCGCGGGGATCCTCGGGGCCGAAGTTGTTGGCGATGCCGGCGGCGTAGGTGACGGTGAGGTAAAAGCAATTGGTGGCGTGGGAAGTGTTGCCGTCAAGGGCGGTGAGGCGGGAGGAAATCTGGAAACCGGCGGAGAGGCAGGCTGAGCAGCTGGTAAGGTCGAGCAGATCGGGGGCGCAGTCCGAATCAACGGCGGTGGAGTTCCCAAGCCGGACTTTCCAGTCTCGGAGAGACATGATGCCGTCGCAGAAGTCCGGAGAGATAACGAAGCGGTTGGGAGAAGGGAAGCAGGTGTGTACGAGGGAGGAGGGAAGGGAGAGCTCGGAAAGCCGGGACTGGAAGGAGGCTAGGCAGACGGCAGAGACGGCGACGGAGGGGAGACGGAAGAGGGAGGTGACGCGGAGGCGCTGAGAGAGTCCGATGCCCAGCACGCTGAGAAGAGTCGTGCAGCAACTGGTCATGTTGTTGGAGCTCGGAAGGCAAGACGTGTGATCCCATGGGAACTGGGTTACGTAACTCAGGTTCATCGGACAACTCTCGGCTGCTGCCGGCGATACCGTGGCCATTGCAAGAGCTGCGGAAACCGCTGCGACTAGCAGCAGCTCTGGGATTAGGGGCGGAGCGATGCGCATCTTGAGTTGAAAAATTAAGTATGTTTGGTCTCGCTTTTGTTAATGATTAGTTTAGGATCGGTTGGAAATGGCCGGAGAAGTGTGGCTTCCGTCCCAGATAAGGGCACGAGCTGGAGGCAGGTCAGATCTGGCGGCGGCATGGGTTGGGCTATGAAGTAGAGTTTGTGTGATTTTTATTTTTTATTTTATTTCCTTAAAGTGGATTTACTGGGAAATCATATAAAATTTTTAATTTGTATATCTAACAATTAAATTTAATTATTTACTTAAACACCTAAAATTTTGAATATCAATAAAAATATCATCCAAATCCCTTTTGGTTGACTTCTCATGGATTAGTTATTATGTGCAGATGTCGAACGTCATCTAGAGACCAATCAGAATGCGCCACATCACCCATTGCTCGGTACCTTCAGGTACTATGTCTCGGTACTACCAACGTAACATATTCTGATTGGTCTTCGGATGATGTTCTACATCCGATATCCGCATAAAATAATTTCTCATTCTCATGACTTCTATGACCTTTTGCATCCTTAGCACGCCACAATTCTCATTGCCTTCACTTCATGGCATCAATTGGCGAAGCACAAGGAAATCACAACAATGCTCGCTATGGTAATGCTCTAACAAGACAAATGAAAAAGGAAATCACATTAGAGCTCGTTCGGGCAATGTATCAAGGCGACCGATTTAAGGAAAATGAAGTATTGCTGGAGCTCATTGGGTCAATACATTGATGAGGCCGAAAAGAAACTTGCGACGGAACTTGCTAGGGGTAGCCTAATGGAGTTAAAAATGTCTTGGATTATGTAATATTAAAGTTTACATGGTAAATATGTCAATGCAAAAATTTTTAGTGCTAAATTTATTAATCCTCCTTTTTCTTAATGATAGAGTCGAAACACAATATTATTAAAAGAATAAATAAAATATATAATACGTCAAACAAAGAAAGGAGCTATTAAGTAAAATACTTCTGAAGTTTGCAGATAAAATAAGACAAAATATTACATGGTGAATAAAAAAATATATCCCCACCTATTAAGGCATCAAGAAAAGACATTGTAGCAGTTGCGAAGCAATAACCTGACATTAGACCTATCAAAATCATTAAGTCATAAAATTGTAATAGCCAATATCAAAATTTGTGATAGAACATGTGACTTATTAGTTAAAAGAAATATTTATATCTTCAGTATTATAAATTTGAGCCTTATATTTTCTGCATCATTATAAATAAATAATGTCAAAACTCTTTTTTTAGTGAAAAATAATTTTCAATAAAATGAAAAATGATGCACAAATATACCTTAATCTAATCAACGACAAAAAATAACAATTGGAATCGGCAATATATCCAAAGAAAGGATTAAAAACAAATTATCACCTGAATTCAGGGTAGCAAATGGGTCTTGTCCATGGTTAGGAGACGAACTCTATTAGACTCCGTCATCTTTTGCCTCAAAGAATTCTTGAAACCAATAAAGAAACATCACCAATAAATAATAATATTTAAAGGATTTCAAATATTATTATAAATGACTGACAGAGCATGAAATTCCTTTCATACCAGATTGTACCAAATGAATTCTTTCATTTTGAACTATTCTTACAATACGATATCAGGTCGTACAGATGTCTGACAGTATACAAAATTATATTTGTACAAGATTGTACCATACAAATACATTTCTTTTTAAAATGTTCATATAGTATGATCTCAATTCATATAGGCAATTAACTCTGTATGAAATTAAGTTTGACCCAGTTCATATCAAGCGAAGCCCTAATTTTTTTTTTTTTTGAATTGTTTGTACCATACGATCTACGATCGTATCATACAATAGTAAGTTAGTTTTCTTGAATTTTTCAATTCTTGGATGATTTTTTACATGATTTCTATATAAACTATCCTAAAAATTGTCTTGTAGATCCTTTGCTTCAAATTTCTCTTGAGAGTGGCCTTTTGGGAGTGTGTTTTGGAGAGATATTGTGATTTAAGAGTGAGAGATCAAGTGAAGGGGAGTTATGAGGGATTCACAAGGTTGCCTAAGTAAGGTTCTCTTTGTCTTCTTCAAGTTTCTACCGAACTTCTTTGGAGGCTCTTGAAAGAAGATCTTCAAGGTGGGATCAAGGTTTTCTGCCTTCACCATGAGGGTGAAAGAGGACGTGATAGTTCCTTGCCTTCACTAGGAGGGAGAAAAGGATGTGTAGGTACTCTTCCTTCATTATGACGGTAAAAAAGGAAAGGAAGTTACACTGCCATCACTTGGAGAGTATAAAAGGTGACAGTTCTCTATCGCACCGAGTTGACGGAATAGAGTTTATAAGGGCTTCTCCATCTTGTTATGGGGGAAAAAGGAGAGTCATTTATGTTTAGTGTAATACCTAGAGAAGGTGTCTCGAGGGAGTGGATTTAGGTCTAGTTGAACCGAACCACTATAAAATTTGGTATTCTTCTATTACCTTTAATTTTTCTTGCAATTTTATTTTATTATATTTAAGTTTTATGGTTGAAAAAATTATCTATGGTAATCATTTTTATAAACAACAGCAAGTTTTAGGATTAGTGATTTAACTTTCAAAAAGGATCTAAAAAAGTTTTAAATATCCAAGATTTTTTATATAACTAATTCGCTCCTCTCTTTGGTTAGCCTTGAGACGGTTCTATAAGGTCTAACAACCTACATGAACTTTCAAGTGGTATTAGAGTTGATTTCAAAAGTTAAGTTTAGACTACTTTTTGAAAAATGATCATGGCTAACTTTGGATATCAAAATACTTCTGAAGGATGTTCAATCATTAGACCACCTGTATTCGATAGCATTCATTTTGATTTTTAGAAAACTTGCATGTATACTTTTCTATAATCCATTGACTATATATCGCATGTAGATATTAGTACAAGATGGTTATACCAGACCTACTAGACTTGTTGATGGCATTAGAATTGCAATACCATTTACTGATTGGACATTAGAAGAAAAAGAATTAACACTGTAAAATTATAAATATTTAAATAATTTTTTCTATGCTTTGAGATTTGAAGATTATATATGTGTTTTTACTTCCAAAATTGAAAAAAAAAGTATGGGATAAACTTTGCATAACTTATGAAGGAACAAACAAGGTAAAATAATCTATGTTGAATATTTTATTAATGGCTATAAACTATTTTGTATGAAATCAAATGAGTCAATTTTTGATATGTACACAAGGTTTACTCAGATTATTATCTCATTGCATACTTTAGGTAAAGAATTTATAAATTTAGAAAAAAATAATAAAATTTTATGTTATTTACGTACTGCTTATGATACAAAGATTATTATAACAACTGAGTCTAAAGATTTGAAGATATATTTTATTGACAATCTCCTAAAATCACTGATTGCATATGAGCAAGGAGTGAATTAAAGATAGATTAATGCAGGTAATAAATGAAAAGAGAAAAATATAGTTTTGAAAGTTTATGATTAAGATAGTGATCAATCAATGCCAGAGGATAAAGAGCATGTTTCACTTATGACTAAGAAATTCAAACATTTTCTTAAGAGAAAGCAATAATGATGTTAGCTTTTGAACAAAGGTAAGTACATTAAGAATCCAAAAGTTTCTAATGAAGTTAGTTATGAATGCAAAAAAGTCTAGAAATATAAAAAGTGAGTAACCAAATCTTAAAGCTAATCCTAATAAGGAGAAATTTGAGGAGAAAACTCACATTATGAATGACAAGAAAAAAATATAAAGAGCTTTATGGGCTGACTCAGCTTCAGACTATTTAGAAATAGAAACAAAAGAAGAGGTTACAAATTTGTGCTTAATGACAGATAAACTTGATCATTCAGATCAAGATGAGGTATGTGACATATCATACAATGAATTATTTAAAGTTTCTGAGAAGATTCATAATACATATAGAAAACTTAAAAAAATTGTATGCTAATCTTAGTATCAAGTATTTGAATTTACAAAAAGAGCATGAAAAACTTAGTAATGATCATACAAACATATATAGAAATCATATGGCTTTGCTAGATGAGTTTGAATATTTGAATAAGAAGCATGAACTATTGAGAATATTCAATATTGTGATTGAAAATAATTTTAAAAATTTTATGGGTGAATCTCATCAAAGGGAACATGATTTGAAAATTAAAAATTCAATTTTTAAAAGTGAAAACTCTATTCTTCAAATAAATTTGAAAGCTTTCAAGGAAGATAATATACCTCCCACACTTAAACAATTTTATAATCCTTACCAAAACCTGACAATTTCAAAACCTGGAAAAAGATATTATAACTCATATAAATTACTAACCCATTTTCTTAGTACTAAATATTTTTTATGTTGCATGTTAGGGCATATTTAATTCACTTGCAATATTCATAGTAAGACATATTTAGAGTGGAGACCTAAGATGCATCAATCATTACATATCAAACATGCATATAGATTATTATTGTCAAGAGGTGAACCCAAATGTATTTTGGTTCCCAAGTCTAATATTTGATAATTTTATATAAATGCTCTCATAAAAGCCCTTGTGAGAGCATTTGGTACTTGGACTATGGATGTTCAAAATATATGACTAAAGATGCAAATCAATTTTTATTGCTGGAGGTCAGGACTTGAGCCATAGTGACACTTGGAGTTAATACCACGAGAAGAGTGGAAAGTTCATATATGATTTGTAACATAAAATTTTTTCTAATTGAAAATGTTTTATTGCTTGAAGGCTTAAAACATAATTTGCTAAGTATTAGTTAGCTTTGGGATAAAAGTTTTAATATAAAAGTTTTGCCTATAAGCAGTATTATAAGCCAAAATGGAGTTAATGTATTGCATGAAGAAAGGGTAAATAATATTTACATGTTTGATTGAAATTATTTTAAATCTTTTAATGCTTTTTATCTAAAAATTATTACTGATGAATATTGGTAATGACATAGAAGATTTTATCATGCAAGCAGGAAAAATCTTAGAAAGATTACTCAAAAGGAATTGGTTAGAGGAGTACCCAAATTAGACTTTACTAGGGATCATCTATGTGATGCGGGTCAATTAGGGAAACAAGTCAAATCCTCCTTTCACTTAATTAATGATGTTAGAACTAGCAATCCCTTAGAAGTCCTTCACATCGATCTCTTTAGACCTATTAGCACTATAAGTTTAGGAGAGAAAGTTTTTTGGTATGTGATTATTAATGATTATTTGAGGTTCAGTTAGATTAGATTCTTATCTCAAAAGAGTATATCATTTGATGAGTTTAAAAGTTTTTCTATTTGGATTCGGAGGAAGCTAGGCTATGAAAATTTTCAATTCATAGTAGACATGGTTGATAATTTGAAAATAAAAAATTTGAAGTTTTCTATAAAGAGCAAGGGATAGATCATAACTTTTCAGCTCCTAGAATCGCTTAACAGAATGAGGTCGTTGAAAAAAAGAACAAAACTTTAGTAGAAGCCATTAGAGCCATATTGGCTGAATATTCACTTTCTAAATATTTTTGGGCTGAAGCAGTTAATACAACATGTTATGTTTTAATTAGGGTGAACATTAGATCTAGATTGAATAAGACCCCTATAAATTTCTTAAGATTAGGACCCCCATTCTCTCACATCTATATGTATTTGAATGTAAAGTGTTCATTTATAATAATTGGAAAACTCTTTTAAAAAAATTTGATCTTAAATCTAATAAAGAAAAATTTCTAGGATATTCAAGCATGGACAAATTCTATAGAGTTTTTAACAAATGGGATTTGGTGGTAGAGGAGACCACTCATATAGTTTTTGATGATATGATATTTTTAGAGGGTCTAAGTTAGAAGAAGAAGATATTGAAGAAAATACTAAAGGAATTAAAAATGTAAATATTAAAGAAAGGGTTGAAGCAAAAAAATAAATTGCCTAGAGAATGGAAATATTCTAAAAGTCATCATAAAGAACTAATTTTAGGACATCCGAGTGAAGGAGTTAGAACTAGGAATAGACTTAACAAATAAGTGAACCACTCAATTTTTATTTCAATGATTGAACCAATTAATATAAATCAAATACATTATGATATATTTTGGATTCTAGCAATATAGGAAGAGTTGAATCAATTTGTTAGAAATGATATTTGAGATTTGGTAGAAAGACCTAAAAATCAAAGTGTTATTAAAACTAATTGAGTTTTGAAAAATAAGATAAATGATTTAGGTGTAGTGATTTGAAATAAAGCAAGATTGGTGGCTAAGGGGTATAATAAAATAGAGGGGGATTTATTTTGAGGAGACTTTTGTCCCTGCAGCAAGACTTGAAGCAATAAGGCTACTTTTGACATATGCCTTTTTTTTAAGAATTTAAATTATTTAAAATAGATGTTAAGAGTGTCTTTCTAGGGCATGGTATGAAAGGTTAAGCACATTCCTACTAGAAAGTTCTTTTATTAAAGGGAATGTGGATACCACTTTATTCTTAAAAAGAGTAGGAAATGACTTATTGATTATTCAAATATAAGTTATGTTGCAGTCTATGACCCCTAGTCTGAGATTTGATGATGAAAAATAATGTTGATTGAATTATGTTCTTATTCATTAAATATTTTGAATATTATTTGTGTCTGTGAGTACTAACATGTTAGGGAGATCACATACTACTTAAGATAATAGAAGACTCGAGACTTGGTATAATAGGATGTCGAGTCTATAACTTTGTATTTTTTATTTTTTCTTTGTTTCTTGAGTCTGACCACAAAAAGTGTATGCAAACTGAGTAACTATGAACACATATAGAAGGAGAGTTCTTTTTAAAGGAAAGATAATTATAGATTGTAATGTATGATTTTAAATCGTACTGTACAAAACAATGTAGCTCAACGACTATCTTATATAAACTAATCGTACTGTACAATCATAATTGTACTGTATGATTCATTTTCAATTTTAAACTCTAGCTCCCAGATTAATTTAAGCAAGTTTTTAAATCATTACATTTTGAATTGATCGTACTATACGACTAAAATTAACCCTCATGATTAGTCAATTAAATCAATATTTAATTAATGATTGGTGATCATACTATACGACATGGTTTATACTGTATGATGAACCGAGGCTATTTTTAGTTGTCCCGAAGATCATGCAGGACGATCCTGTGATTTTTAAACTAATTATACTAGATGATGTTTACATTATACCAGATGATCTAAAGATTTTAACTGATTATACTATACGAGTTTGATCATACCAGATGATGAACAAAAATGTCTAAATTGAAAATCTTAGGTTTCTAGTAGCCTGATATTTAAGTAATGCTTTTGTCTTTTGAAAAAAGAGAGACGAACATGATAAAGGAAGGGAACTATTGATAGGGAGCTTCTTGAAGAGATTTAAGGCTTGTGAAAGGAAGGATAAGGTGAGTTTGTGAGGGAAAAGCAGTGTGAGGAGATCATACGATTGCTCCAAGCCTGTTGCACGCTTTCTCCTCCTGTGGCCCAAGTAAATCTTGTGGGGGCTCTTTAGGGGGAGAGCCTTCAAGGTCAACTTCCTCAAAGGTCTTCTATATTCTCTGGGAGGAAAAAAAATAAGAAGGTCTATTGCCACACTGGGAGGGCGACATAATGTTTATTACTCCACCATACTGGAGAAAGTTAAAGTGAGTTTGTGCAAAGGCTTCTCCTCTTTGCTGCAGGGGCTGAAAGAGAATTACTTTTGAGTAGTATAATTCTCAGAGTGGAGGACTCCGAGGAGTGGACTTAGATTAAGTGACCGAACCACTATAAATATTTTGGTGTGCTTTTTTCCATTTACCACATTTTATTTTCTTTTCGCATCTTACAATTGCTATAACTACTTAGTGAAAATGTTATTTTAGAACTTTATTTAGTGATTTAAAATTTCATCACCACTGTTATAATCTTGTTTTAATCACTAGCTTCTACTTCAAGTTAGTTAAGTTATTTTTTGAAAATTAAAAAAAATTAGAACTCCAGTTTTGTCGTTATTCATTATTTCAAAAAATACCAATTCATAGCCCTCTTAGCGCATCTCATACTTTCAATTGGTATCAGAGCAGAGTTTCAAAAATAGTGTTTTAGAAAACCTTGAAAAAATTAATCATCGCATATTTTGGTAACTGTAATACTACAGAGGGTTATTCTATAACTCATCCGCCTTTGTTTGACAGCATACCATTTAATTTTTGAAAAATTCAAATGTCTACATTTTTACAATCTATAGACTATCGTATGTGGATGTTGGTACAAGAGGTTACACTACACCTTTTAAACTTTTCAATGGAATTAAAACTCAAATAACATTTAGTGAATAGAGCAGTGAGGATAGGGATCTAGCGTAATTAAATAAAAAGTGCTTGAATTATTTCTTTTATGCATTAAAATTAGAAGATTACATGAGAGTGTCCACCTCTTCTATTGGTAAGGAGATCTGTAATAGACTGTGTATCACATATGAAGGAACTAGTGATGTTAAACAATCCAGATTAAATATTTTGCTACATGATTACAAACTCTTTCATATGAAATCTTGTAAAATTATATCTGACATATACACTAGATTCACCCAGATAGTGACATCCTTACATGCACTATGTAGAGAGATTTCTAATTCTAAAAAAGTTTATTAAATTTTGAGATACTTACCTAGTTCTTATGATGTTAAAATTACTGTAATTACTGAGTCCAAAGATTTAAATTTTTATTCAATTGACAATTTGCTTGGGTCACACATTGCTTACGAGAAAGGTGTGAGTCAAAGGAAAAATGATGCAGGAGAGGAGAAGAAGGAGCAAACGGTGGCTCTAAAAGCAAACAACTTAGAAAGTGAAAGTTTTGTAATGGAGGAAGATGATGATATAGCCTGGATGACCCGGCAATTTAAGAATATATTGAAAATAAAACAAATGCATCATCAAAATAAATGGAATAAAGGTAAAATCTGAAAGAATACTAAAGTTTCATCTGACATAATTTTCTTTGATTACAAAAAATTAGGTCACTTCGAGCTAATTGCCCCAACGTAAATATCCATCCAACTAAGGAGAAGCCAAAATATAAGAAAGGGAAGCTGAAGACATAGATGGCATTTTAGGTTGACTCTGCCTCATAATCGTTAGAAGAAGAAGCAGAAGATGAGGTAATGAATTTGTTTCTAATAGCTAATGATAATCTTGATCAATCGGATAAAGATGTGGCATGTCAACTTTCATATGAAGAATTATTTATTGTTTCTAAAAAAAATCCATGATTCGTATAGAAAGTTAAAAAAATGTATGTTAATCTTAACATTGAATTTAGTTCTTTACAAACTGAGCATGCTAATTTTGTTAAAGAACATTCTGATTTATATAGAGATCACATGTCCTTCCTTGATGAGTTTGATGCATTAAGAAGCATATTGAATTATCTGATTCACATGATTCCTTAAAGACATCGCTTATTGAATTAGAAAAAGAGTTTAATAAATTAGATGAACTTGTCTCGGAAATAGATAATAATGAACATCAGTTGAAAGTGAAAGTGGCAGCTTATGATTATGAAAATAAAGCATTTAAAGCAAATATCACAGCACTTGAAAATGATAAACCATCATTCCTATTAGCCCAACCGAGTAAACCCCAGGTATTGCATGCGTCACATAACTTTAAGAAGAGCCATTGCCACCCACATAGGTTAGTGAACCCATTTCTCAGTGTTAGGTGATTCTCTTGTGGCATGCTAGGTCATATAGCCTGCACTTGCATGATTCACCATAGGACACACCTAGTGTGGAGAACAAAATTGCATTCATCACAACATAACATGCATACATCTCTCATGAAAGCTTAAGGAGGAACCCAAACTCACTTGGGTTCTTAAATCTAACCTTTAAATGACTTTGTAGGGGTACTCTCATGAAAGACCTAGTAAGAACATGTGGTACCATAACAATGGCTACTTGAAACATATGACTAGAGATATGAAGAACTTCATTACACTAGAGACTAGGACTAGAGGCAATGTGACTTTAGGAGACAACACCACTAGTAAAGTGGTGGGCTCAGGTATTGTTGGAAATGCTAAAATTTTTTTAATTAAAATGTTTTATTAGTTAATGGTTTAAAGCATAATTTGTTAAGCATTAGTCAATTACGTTATAAAGGTTTTGACATAAATTTTCTTTATGATAAATACTTAATTAGCTTAAATGATAAACTTATATTAAATGGAAAACCAATAAATAATGTTTTTATGTTAGATCTTAATTATACTTAAAATTCAAATTCACTATATTTAAAAATAATAATGGATGACTCTTAGCTATTACATATGAGACTATGCCATGCTAGCATGAAAACACTTAGGAATATCACTCAAAAAAAATCTAGTTAGAGGCATACCTAAGTTAGACTTCACTAAGGACCATCTATGTAAAGCTTGCCAACTAGGAAAATAAGTAAAATCATTATTTCATTCAATGAAGGATGTGAATAAATCTAGTCCATTAGAAATCCTTCACATGGACCTATTTGGTCCTATTAGCACAACTAGCCTAGGTGGGAAAAATTATGGATTTGTGATTATAGAAAACTTCTATAGATTTGCTTTTGTAAGATTTCTAGCACATAAGAATGAGTTGTTTGAGGAATTTAAAACTTTCTCTACTTGGATTCAACAAAAACTAGGATGCAAAATCTCAATAATCTACAGTGATCATGGTGGAGAGTTTTAAAAGAAAAAATTTGAATCCTTCTATCAAGAGATAGGAATATAGCATAATGTCTCTGCACATAGAACAACTCAACAAAATGGGATAGCCAAGAGAAAGAATAGAATCTTGTTAGAAGCTGCTAGGGCAATATTAGTTGAGTACTCTCCTTCTAGATATTTTTGGGCAAAAGTGGTGAACACTATGTGATATGTCTTGAATAGGGTAAACATTAGGTCAAAGTTGAATAAAATATGCTATGAACTCCTTAAGGGTCAGACACAAAATTCCTTACACTTGCATGTCTTTGGTTGCAAATATTTTGTCTTAATCAATGGAAAATCTCCCTTAGGAAAATTTGATCCCAAGGCGATGAGGGTATCTTCTTAGGTTATACATCTATAGATAAGGCCTATAAAATCTTCAATAAGAGAACCCTAGTAGTAGAAGAGTCCACCCATATAGTAGTTGATGAATAATATAAGTCCTCTAAACCTAAATTTGGAGAAGATGAGGTAGAGGCCATTCAAGGAGTAGAATTTTTAATTATAAGAGAAAGGGGAGAGCCTCGAGAAGAATTTGACTAGAGATTGGAGATATTCTTCTAGTCATCCTAAAGAATTAATCTTAGGAGACCCATAGAAAGGTTTGAGAATTAGGCATGGACTTAGGAAGGAGATTAGTTATTATGTATTTATTTCTATGATAGAACCCACAAGTATAGATCAAGCTTTAGGAGATAAATTCTAGATCCTAGCAATATAAGAAGAATTGAACTACTTTACTAGGAATGATGTATGAGAATTGGTCAAGAGACCTAGAGAGCAGAGTATAGTGGGAACAAAATGGGTCTTTAAAAATAAGGTGGATGACTAAGGAACCATAGTAAGAAATAAGGGCAGACTAGTAGCTAAGGGGTATAACCATATTAAAGGCATAGACTTTGAAGAAACCTTAGCCCTAGTAGCTAGGCTAGAAGCCATAAGGGTGCTCTTAGCCTTTGCTAGGTTCAAGGGTATTAAATTATATCAAATGGATATTAAGAGTGATTTTCTAAATGGGGTAATTAAAGAGGATGTTTATGTTGAGCAACCCCTCAAATGTGAAAACTCACAATTTCTAAATCATGTATTCAAATTAAAAAATGTATTGTATGGATTAAAGCAAGCACCTAGAGCCTTATATGAAAGGCTTATCTCATTCTTACTAGTTAGAGGATTTGTTAAGGGTAGTGTAGACACCACCTTCTTTCTATAAAGAGTAAAAGATGAAATTCTCATTATTTAGATTTATGTAGATGACATTTTATATGATCTTTAGATAAAACCTTGTGTGATGAATTATTAAAAAATAATGAACAATGAGTTTGAAATAAACATGATGGGAGAGCTAAATTATTTTCTTAATTTTAGTGTAAAACAAATGGAAGATGGAACTTTCCTTAGCAAAAAAAATACATCAAGGATATTATGAAAATTGTGAAATGGATAGTGCTAAGGGCATGAACACTCCCATGAGTTCTACGATTCAACTAGAAAAAGTCCCAAACGGAAAATCAGTAGTCCCAAAAAAATATAGAGGAATAATTGGATCTCTCCTCTATTTAACTGTCTGTAGATCAGACATAATGTTTAGTGTATGCCTCTGTACTGGATTCCAAGTGGACCCTAAAGTGTCTCACTTTACTGCGGTCAAGAGAATCCTTTGATATCTACTTGGCACCCCAAACTTAGGAATTTGGTATCCTATGCACAACACCTCTTTTAAAATCTTAGGGTACTTATATTCTGATTTTATAGGATGTAGGGTAGATAGGAAAAGCACATATGAAACCTATCAATTAATAGGACAATCCTTTATTTACTGGTCTAGTAGGAAGAAAAATTAAGTACCCATTTCCATGAGGAAAAATATATAGCAGTAGGAAGTTGTTACCAAAGTGCTATAATTGAAACAACAACTTCTAGATCTTGGATTACCCGTTGGAACCATCCCAATTATGTGTGACAACACTAGTGCAATTTATATATCCAAAAATCTAATTCAACACTCCCGAATAAAATATATAAATATTAGATATCACTTCATAAGTGATCATGTTGCTAAAGGATATATAGAATTGCACCATATAGCTGTAGGAGATTAATTGGCAGACATATTCACAAAACCACTAGCCTATGACACCTTTAGCACATTAAGGGCTACATATCCAAAAATCTAATTCAACACTCCTGAAAAAATATATAGACATTAGACATCACTTCATAAGATATCATGTAGCCAAATGAAATATAGAATTGCACCATATAACTACAAGAGATTAATTGGCAGACATATTCATAAAACCACTAGCCTATGACGTCGTTAGCACCTTGAGGACAAAACTAGATGTCATAGACATTTATGCATGATCAAAAATAAAAAAAAGTATAAAAATAAATAAAAAATTTGGTCTAAGGTGTTTTCTGATCGTTACACACTCACCTCACTGAACTCTCAAAATGGCCAATTTTCTGTCCCCATCATACTGTACAATTAACCTTTGTACTATACGATTTATATAAAATGCACAGATCACAGCCCTCTATTCAACCAACATTCTAGATTTGATTTGTGATATGCCTATCATACTACATGATTCTTTTTGTACAGTAATATACATGTGGCCATGCATTCAAATCATTTGGTATGATATAATTGTCCTTCATACTATATGATATCTCCATTTCATTTTATACGATCCATATGTACAGATGGATTAGGACAAATTAAACTCAATAGGTATAACATTATTTCCCTTCGTATTGTATGAATTCCCGTTTGTATTATACGAATCTTTCCATTAAAGTCATACCGATGACTCCTCGGGACGAATATAATTCCTTCATATCGTACTGTACAATATCAATCATTCTTTACAATTTGATCACCTTTTCCCAATTGATCATCTAGATGAAATAAGTGTCTGATCGTACTATATGATCCATATTTATACTATTCAAATAGTAAAAAATCCTATAAATGGGAAAGGAAACAAGTTCATTTCACTTAACCTCTCATCAGTCCACTTTTCTTCACTTGTTTCTACTTAATGATGAGCTGAAGCAAACGAGATTGTTTTTGTTTGCTCAGGATGATGATGCATACCATAAGTTCAAAGCATGGAAGATAACTCCTTCTAGTATACTAAATTAAGTAGCACTTAACTTTGAGGTAATGAACCTCTTTGCTTCGACTACCTTCCAATTTCTTCTCACTCTAGCTTTTCCAATCAATTCTGAGCTCCTCTATGAGTTCCTTACAAACTTAAGGATAAATATAGACAACTTGACCATCACTTATTTTGTTTGCCATCAAAAATATAAAAACCACCAAAGAAGACCTTGCTCAATATATCTGGCTTTCTACTAAAGGACCTTAGCCCACTCTTTCATAACAAATGAATTTTGCTAGAGTTCAGTAAATTTGGTTCTTAGAAATGTTTGTTTTTTTGAATAAACACCAACCTCTTGTCTAGTCCTTAACCCAAAATGTATGCATCATTCAACATGTTCTAAGGACATCCATAATACCCAAAGCTAGAGATAGGATACATATGACCCTAATCCTGTATGTTATCACCTACCTAATTATATCCAATACTAGATTTGATGAAGTTGATTTAATTATTAACTATATCCAGAACTTAACCCAAATTTTCCTTCTTAGCACCGATAGAAAACTTAATTTATCCCTCAGCCATCTTGTAGGGTACATTCTTCACCACAAATACCAGTTAAAATATCCTAGTAAGACCAACAATGTCCCTATTTTCCATACGGATGCCTCCTTCCATATCTTTTTTCATCAGAGCCAAGTGCATGATGAGCCAAATTTTAATAAAGAAGCGGAAGCTGCTCTAGCAGTAGAGCCTTCTCCACCAAGAAGACCTGTTCCATAAAAGGGACCTGCACTTGCTTATCCTCACAATGACTTCGATCAATGACTCAACCAACTAGAAACCTGATTTGACTCTCATATCCGGGAATAAAACTAAAAAAATGAGAATGACATGTAATGGTTTAGGGAAAGATTTACTTTAATTGATCATCAGTTCGTGTCCATCCATCACTTCTTTCAGCCACCTCCACCACCATCTGATCAGGATCCTCCTTTTGACTAAATCACTATCTGATGTGTTCTAAGTTTTTTTTTGGTGCTTCTCTTTTTGGTGATGTAAAAAGGGGAAGAATTTTGTCTACCTTAGTTAGTATGCTTTCTTGTTGCATATCATGTTTTCTATTTTAGTTTCTAACTTAAAATAAAATGCATGTTTTTTCCATGTTCATGTTTCTATTCATTTTTTTAGTCGTATTTATTTAAAAATAATTATATATTATCCTACCAATCGACAATATTATTTGACATCATCAAAAGAGGGAGATTATTGCAGTCTATGACCCCTAGTTTGAGATTTTGATGATGCAAATAATGTCGATTGAATTATCTTATTTTTCATTAAATATTTTGAATGTTATTCGTGTTTGTAAGTACTAACATGTTAGGGAGATCTCATACTGCTCAAGACAATAAATGACTCAAGAATGGATAGAATAGGAAGTGAAGGACTCTGTAGCTTTGTATTTTTTATTTTTTCTTTATTTCTTAAGTCTAGCTACAAAAAGTATAAACAAATTGAGTAACAATGCACAATATCAAGGGAGAGTTTTTTTTAAGAAAAAATTTATTTCTTCTATAGATCATACTATATGATTTTAGATCATACTATACAAAACACTATGGCTCAACGACTATCTTGTGTGACCTAATCATATTGTACGATCACAATTATACTGTACGATTCATTTTTAATTTGAAACCCTAGCTGCTAGATTAATTTAAGAAAATTTTTAAATGGTTAAATTTTTAATTTATGGTACTACATAATCCCATCATAATGTATGAATATTTGAATACTTGCTAAAATAAATTCATGTTATTAGTCAATTCAATTAAGACTTAATTAATGTTGGGTGATCATATTGTATAACATGGATTGTACCGTACAATGAACCAAGGCTATTTTTGGTCATCCCGAAGATCATACAAGATGATCCCTTGATTTTTGAACTATTCATACTGGACGATCTGAATGTTTTAACTAATCATACTGTACAATTTGAAACGCTAGATGCTAGATTAATTTAAGCAAGTTTTTAAATTATTAAATTTTGAATTTAGGGTACTGTGTAATCCCATCATAATGTATGAATATTTGAATACTTGCTAAATTTAATCCATGTTATTAGTCAATTCAATGAAGGCTTAATTAATGTTGGGTGATCATATTGTATAACATGGATCATTCTGTACAATGAACTAAGGCTATTTTTGTTCATCCCGAAGATCATACAAGATGATCCCTTGATTTTTGAACTATTCATACTGGACAATATGAATATTTTAACTAATCATATGTACAAGTTTGATCATTCCAGACGATGAATAGAAATGGCTAAATTAAAATCATAGATTTTCTTGGAGCCTCATATTTAAGTAATGCTTTTTTCTTTTAAAAAAAGAGAGATGAACGTGACTAAGGAAGGGAAATCTTGAGAGGGAGCTACTTGAAGGAATTTAGGACTTGTGAGAGGAAGGAGAAGGTGAATTTATAAGGGAGAAGGAGTGTGAGGGGATCATACAGTTTCTCCAAGCCTACCGCACGCTTGCTCCTTCTATGGCCTGGGTAAATCTTGTGGGAGCTATCTAGGAGGAGAGCCTTCAAGTTCAACATCCTCAAAGGTCCTCTGCCTTCTCTAGGAGGGAGAAAAATGAGAAGGTTCGCTGCCATCACTAGGAGGGTGACATATCGTTTGGTACTCCGCCACATCAGGGAAATTGAAAGTGAGTTTGTGTGAAGGCTTCTCCTCCTTACTGTGGAGGCAGAAGGAGAATTACTTTTGAGTAGTATAGCTTTCGGAGTGAAGGACTTTAGGGAGTGGATGTAGGTTAAGTGACTGAACCACTATAAATGTTATGGTGTGCTTTTTTCCATTTACCACATTTTATTTTCTTTTTGCATCTTATAATTACTATAACTTCTTGATGAGAATATTATTTTAAAATTTTTTTGTGTGATTTAAAATTTCATCACCCCTATTGCATTCCTATTTTAATAACTAGCTTCCGCTTCAAGTTAGTTAAGTTATTTTTTGAAAATTACAAAAAAAAAAAAATTAGAACTCATGTTTAGGATTTATTCTTTATTATAAAAAATATCAATTCAACCCCCCCTCCTCTTGCCACATCTTGTTCTTTCATGTTAATGATATCTTGTTTGGATCCTCTAATAAGAATTTTTGTGATGATTTTTTAGAAATAATTAATAATGAATTTGAAATGAGTTTAATGGGAGACTTGAGTTACTTTCTTAGTTTTAATATAAAATAAAAAGAGGATGGTTTTTTTTAGTCAATAAAAATATATTAAGGATATCCATAAGAATTATGAAATTGATAAAGCTAAACAAATAAGTACACAAACAAGTTCATTAGTTTAGAGGGATAATTGGATCAATACTTTATTTAATTATTAGCAGACTTGGTATCATTCTTAGTATTTGTCTTTATGCTAGATTTTAAGCTGATCCAAAAGAATCTCATTTGGTTGTTGTTAAAAAAATTATGAGATATCTTTTGGGAATTCAAAACTTAGAAATTTCGTATCCTAGAAACAATACTTCGTTTGAAATCATTAGATATTCTAATTCAGATTATGTAGGATATAGTGTTGATAAAAAAAGTTAATGCTAGGGCATCCCCTGAAAATGATGCACTGTATGTTCTGAATACAATGATAAGTGTATAAGGATCAGTACACCGGTGCATGGGTGTAGTGTTAAATAGGTAAGGGTTCTCATATCAAGGGCTGATATGGCAAAGAAGCTAGTCCATAAAACTAAAATTAGGAAAGAAACTTGGAATATATGCTTCCTTACTAAAAAATTAATTGAATTAATTTATATTATGATTCTTAGGAAGATAAATATTTGGTTCCTTCATAAAATTAAATGGGTTGAAGGGAAGGCTAAGGAGATTGATAGTATAGGATATAAATTATCATATTCAGGTAGGAATCATACTAGAAATGGTGTAAGTGTGATTATAGAAAACAGTTTGAAGGATAATGTTATAAAAATTAATATAATTGGAGATAGAATTATAGCTTTAGAGATTATTCTTGATACTAAGATTGTTAATGTTATAAGTGCTTATGCTACTCAAGTAGGTTTGGATAATGTCATCTTCATAAAGAGATAGGCGTATTAAGGATTTAGTTCACGTGAAGTGTATTAAGGATGAAGATGAAGAAGTACTTTTTTTAGAAGATGACATTCAACAAAGGTGGATGAGATATTTTACTAAACTTTTTAATGAAGAATGTGAAATATGATTGACTTTAGTGACTTTAGCACCCTAAATAAAAAAAAAGATTTTTTTTATCACTGTATTAGTAAAATTGAAGTTAGAGAGGCTTTAAAGAAAATGAAGTATGGAAAAGCTATTGGACCTAATGATATTCAAATAGAGATATGGGAATGCTTAAATGATGATGAAATTTCTTGGCTTATTAAACTTTTTAATATTGTTTTAAAGACTAAAAAGATGTTAGATTAGTGGAGAATGAGTGTGTTAATTCCTATTTTAAGAATAAAGGTGATGCATAGGAGTGTGAAAATTATAGAGGAATTAAGTTAATGTGTCATACTTTAAAACTATAGGAGCAAGTTATGCAGCATAGGTTGTGGCGTGATACTAATGTTTCTCAAAATCAACTTGGATTCATGTCAGGTAGGTCTACTATGGAAGCCATAAATTTATTGAGAGATTTGATGGAGAAATATAGAGAGAATAAGGTGGATCTACATATAATATTTATTTATTTAGAGAAAGCATATGATAAAGTTCCAAGAGAAGTGCTATGGAGAGTTTCTGAAAAGAAAGGAGTTAATAATTCTTATATTCAAATTATTAAAAATATTTATTCAGGAGCTAGTACTTGTGTTCAAACACAAGGTGGTTTGACTAAGTATTTTCATATTTTAGTTGGATTACATCAAGTATCAGCCTTAAGTCCATATCATTTTTCTTTAGTCATGGATGTTCTCAGTAGTCATTTGCAAGAGGATATACCTTGGTATATGCTTTTTGCTGATGATATTCTTCTTGTTGATAAGACTAGAGAGGGAGTTGAAGGTAAACTTGAATTATGGATGTCAACCATAGAGTCTAAAGGTTTTCTCTTGAGTAGATATAAAATTGAATATATGGAGTATAATTTTAGTAGCAATAGACCTAGTGAGGTGATTGTAACTTTGGGAGATCAAGTCATTAATAAGAGTACACATTTTATATATTTTTGATCTACTGTTCAGAGTGATGGTGAAATTGATGGGGTTATTATCAGTAGAATTCAAGTTGGTTGGTCTAAGTGGAGGAATGCATCAGGGTTGTTGTACGATAAAAAATCCCCCATAAAACTTATTGGAAAATTATATAATATGGTGGTGGACCTATAACACTTTATGGTGCTAAATGTTGGCCATTAAAAGAGAAGCATAATACTAAGTTAAGTGTTGTGGAGATAATGTTACTTATGTGGATGAGTGGCTTTACCCTTAGAGATAGGATACGAAATGATCATATACGTGATAAGGTTGGAGTAGCTCCATTAGAAGATAAGATTAAAGAGAATTGCTTTAGATGTTTTGGTCATACTAAACAGAGGTGTCTCGATGACCTAGTTAGGAAAGTTGAGGTATTAGATTTGAATTATGTTAAGAAAGGTAGTGGTAGACCTAAAAAGACTTGGTTTGAAAATATTAAAAATGAACTTTCTTTATTAGATTTAAATGATAATTTAACTTTTAACATACACAATGGCAAAAAACGACTCATGTAGTCAGCCCCATGTAGTGGGATAAAGGCTTGATGTTGTTGTTGTAGGGTTTATGAAAAAGTACTTCTAAAACTTATTAATTCATTGTAAACTCTTTAGTTTACTGGTCTAGTAGAAAAAAATTTAGTAGCCCTTTATATTGTTGAAACAGAAAATATAGCCTTAGGAAGTTGTGTGGTACTTGTACTATGTTTAAAATAACAACTTATGGATTTAGACTTTTCAACTGGTAATATTCCAATTTTATGTGATAATCCAAATGACATTTACATTTCAAATAATACAATTCAACACTTCAAGACTAAGCATATAGACATAAGGTATCACTTCATTAAAGACCATGCCACTAAAGGAAAAATTGAGCTATATCATATAGGAACTGAAAATCAACTTGCAGACATTTTTGCAAAACCACTGGTTTTCGAAACTTTCAGCACCTTAAGAACCAGATTGAGTGTTATTTATAATAATGCTTGATAATTGTAATTTTACAAATTGCATTAGTAATGTATTTCTTTTGTGTTTATGATTGTGTTTTTGTTCTTTGTTTGTGGTTTGTTTTGTTTAAATTTTCTCTATTTTGTGGTTGATTTTTTCATTTTTATTATTTTTATCTTGTGTTTTGTGGATATTATTTGATTTTTTTTGCAAAGTATCATGATCATCATGAGAAAAAAAATATATATTTTTTTCATTCGTACTATACGAACAAGTTTTGTACTGTACGAATTCTCCAAATTTTACATGATTTCTTTTTTGAGTTGGACAGACAAAATTTGTTTTTTTTTTGTGATCGTAAAGTATGAACACATCATCGTCTATATGAACTGTAAATTATTCATCTGTACAAACATGGAAATCATTCCAAGGACAACTATTTCTTTAATTTCATCTATACAAAATCAAGTTTGTATTGTGTGAATTTCACAATCGTATGTACAAAAAAAGTTTCATACTGTATGAAATCATCCAATTTCTATAAATTAGAAGTTGTTCTTTGAATTTATTCAGTCTCTTTCAATTCTTTTGTTCAATCATTATCAAATGGCAAGCAGCAGCAAACAATCACATCCTTCCAAGGGAAGTTCATCTCATTCTAAACAAGATGATAATTATCTTTCAAGGGAAAATGAACAAGACTGCACTCGATTTGTTCAAGCTAAGATTATTCCTTCTAGTCTTCTTATTCAAGAAGATATCAACTTTCTGATTATGCCCCTCTGTAACTCTACTTAGTTTTCATTCATTCTCACATTGATATACACTTTTAATTTTGAGACCTTTTATTATTTTCTCATCAATTTCAGAATGAGAGAAAACATCACCATTATGTCCTCATATGTATTTCACAAACATGTTGAAATCACTAAAGTGAATTTGGGCACCTTTTTGCATCTTAGAATTGAAGGAATTAGTTCTCATTCTATATCTTCTAAAAAGGATTTTTATTGGACTACTATTAATCAGACTCTTAGGGGAACACCTTCAATCCAACACTTACCCCTTATTAACACTTTGAATCAAAATGTCAGGATCATCCAACATGTTTTATGAATCTCTTCCTAAAACTGGAGATCATATCAATATCACTCCTTTTTTTTGAAGAGCAATAAAAAAATTTATTTCAATAACTAAAAAGGAAACACAAATTCGACCTAGGTATTACACCCAACTAGTTCCTCCTTTAACAAATTAAATAAAGGAGGAACCTTATTAGAGCTAATATCTTCCCAAATGAAATCACTAAAGATAGCATAGTTAGCACAAAGATCCACTAACTTATTACTATTCCTATCAACACAATTGAAAATAACATTATCAAATTCTTTTAGAAAATCAAAAATTTCCATCACTTTACCTCCCGATCTGAATCTTTGTCGAAGATATTGAATAACATTAGAATTATCACCTTTGATGATAATCCCTTTATATTGAAACATCCAATCTTTGAAAACTTCTTTTACTAGATGAATTGATGAGAGTTCTAACTGTGAGATATCCCAATTTGCACACCTTTTTCCAAAATCCATCGAGAATTTACCTTTACTATCTCAAAATATACCTCCAATGCTAGTCTTGTAAGAAGGAAATAAAGATGCATCTACATTCATTTTGATCCATTCGAGTGGAGGGGTGTGCCAACGATTAAACAATCAAAGTGACTGATTAACACTCTAGTGGCCCGAGCTTATGTTGCCATAAGAATTAGAGAATGAAGACCAAGAAACTTCTTAAGCAGCAATGACCTTTGACCTTTCACTATGACTCTCATGTATGAACTTATTCCTTGCCTTCCACGTTAAATAAATTGTATTACAAACCAATTTAATTAAGAAGCTGTTATCTTTAGAGGATATGTCTAGCCAATTACAGCAGTCTTCGAATTTAATAAACATCGAAATTTGAAATCCCCAGCTGTTAATCAGACCAATGATATCTAGCAGCTTCTCACATTTAGTAATAATATGACCCATATTCTCCACCGCATTACATCCTCTTGGACATGCCAAATTCTCTTGAATCCTTCTGCAATATAAAAACTGATTTGTTGGAATTTCTTTGCTGAATACACGCCACAAGAAAACTTCCACTTAAGGCATCAATTTCACTTTCTTAATCAATTTTTAGTAAATAATGCTAACATTATTATTTAATGCATTCTCCGTGACTAAATATGATAATTATTTCCCTGAATGCATATGGATCATTTCTATCTCATCTTGCTCCAGATTTTGCATAATTTGAATTTGTAAGATCTCTTTCACAAGTTCATTGCCAAACATATTATGAAGAAAATCTATGTTCCAATCACCGTCCAACATAAGCTTATCCACTATAAACTCTTCATTTTCTAAGATAGCCACAAAAGTAGGCCGCCTATTGAAGCATTTATCCCAAATGCAAATAACAGTGAAGACATTTATGGATTTTTGATTCGTAATATTCCATCTTACAATCTTTTTAAGACATTTGGAACCCTCCATAATGATCTTCCATGCTATACAATTTCCTTTCATAAAACCAGTTTCCACAATCCGATTACCATATTTCGAATTTAGGACTTTATGGAGCAACGAGTTCCTATTTTGGAGAAATCTCCATGCCATCTTGGTCCTTAAAGGACCCAATTTGTTAACATATGAGTGTAATCCATGTCCTCCCCATTCAATTGGTTTACACAACACATCCCAACTAACATAATACATGCCCAATCCTCCATCCCTTTTTTTCCAAATAAAATTTTTACACAACTTATCCATCAACTTTAGGACACTTTTAGTTATAAGAGAATGTGTAGAGTGAAAATTCGGGTATGATAATAGAACTAAACTTACCAATGTTAGCTTCCCAGCTAAAGATAAGAATTTGCTACCCCAAATATTATGCATTTTTAAAACTTTATCCATCTTGCTTTGGTAATCAGAGCCCAGCAATCTTCTCAACACCACTTTCACTCCAAGATACATGAATTCTTTTACTTCTTTGAACCCCATAATCTGAGTTATAGCCTTCTTCCTTCTCGTCTTGACAAATTTACTAAACATAATTACATATTTGTTTGCATTTATCTTTCGCACTGTCCACTCACAAAAATCTGAGAGAATACCTTTGATTTCCTTAACCATTTTAATATTAGCTTCAGAAAAGATGATCATTTTTTTTTTAAGAATTGCAAAAATTGCATTAAGGAGAAACAAAAAAAGGCTATTACAAAATAATCAAACAATGCAATTCTCATATTCCTTCTTCAGAATGCTAAACAAAGAAGGAATATCAGGAGAAGTAAAAAGTCAAAACAAAAATTGTTATCCAATGCTAAATAAGCACACAAATCAGCAACTTGGTTACAATTCCTAGAGGTATGATGGAAGATTACCTTACTAAAGTCATAAAGGAATGAAAGCTTCTCGGAAATCAGATTATTGGCCGATTGAATTGATTTCGTCCTCGAATCGTGTAGGAATTTAATTGCATTGTAATTATCACCCTCAATTATTAAACCTTTGCTTTCAAACATCCAATCTCTAAGGAATTCTTTCAATGTAGAAATAACATCCAACTCAAGTTGATTGATGTCCCAATGCAATTTTTGCTTACCGAAAAAGATGATCATATCATCTGCATACAATAAATGAGAGATTCGTGGACCATTAGGACAATTATGAACACCAATTGAGTTTCTTATTTGATGAAAAACATTTGAAAGAAGTTGAGATCATATAATAAAAAGGTATGGTGATAAGGGACAACCTTGATGGAATCCACTTTTTCCATCGATCCATATAGAAGAGTTACCATTGATTAGTAAAGAGAACATTGGATTTTCTACACATTCCATAATAAGATTTGTGAATCTCCAAGGAAATCCATAGTCTTTTAGAAATTTCTCAAAGTAGTCCAACACATACAATCATAAGCTTGTTCCATATCAATTTTGAAAGCAACTAACCCCTTTCAAGCTTTAGAAAATCTGAATTTGTGTAACATTTCTTGGGAGATCAACACATGTTCTGACATTGATCTTCCTTTAAGAAATGCTGCTTGTTCATCTGAAATTAGTTTAGGCAAAATATTTAGCAATCTATTCAAAATTACATTGGCCACCACCTTGTACACCGTATTGTATAAACTGATAGGTCTATAGCTTGCTGGATTTACCGGATTGATAACCTTTGGTATTAGCACAATTTGTGTTTCCTTCCATTCCTTATTCAACTTACCTGATTCAAAAAAGTGAGTAATTATATTCCATATATGTACCTTCACAATCTCCCAATAATATTTAAAAAAAGAGTATGTGACTCCATCTAGTCCCGGTGCAATGTTCCCTGTAGCTTGAAAAATGACTCCCTCCACTTCATCCAAGAGACTACTATGTTTAGCCATAATATCTCGAACTCCTCCAATGAACCAGAGGATCTAGCCAACCCTCCATAACACATTTTCTCTCCTTCCATTTCCTATTAAAGAACCGTATAAAGATGTCTTCAATCAGATTTTGGTCTTCCACCATAGACCCATCTTCATCCTGCACCTAGATTATCCAATTAGAATTTTTTCTAGCACTTGCAAAGGAATGAAAGAACTTAGAATTAGAGTCTTCATCCATCATCCACTGAAACTTAGAACGTTGTCTCCACCAAATGTTCAATCTAGCTAAGGTAGTATTTAGTTCCAATATCTTCACTTTAAGCTGCCAACTCTCCTCATCCGAAAGGTATCCAACCTTAGATTCCCTCAATTGTTGATCTAAAATCTCTTTTAAAAGGCAATCTTTAAATAGAGAAAAATTCCTTAACTTAGCTTTTCTCCAAAAAAAAAACAAAATTTTTTAAAGCTCTTCTATATTTTGTATTCAATATTTTCGAGCAATTCCCCCTTACTGTTTTCCTCCAAACATTATTGATAATACCAAAGGAAGCTCGAAAGGAAGACCAAGCATCTTCAAATTTAATAAACCTATTATTTATTGATTTTATCTCAAGTAACTTCAATAACACTGGATAGTGGTCCAAAGCTACCATCGCTCTAACCAACAATTTTTGATAGGCATTTATAGCTGCTGGATTCAAAAAAACACATGTCCGGTCTTTCTAGAATTTGTGATCCTCCATATTTGTTATTACACCAAGTGAATCTAGGTCCACAAAATCCAACTTCATGAAGATCATTATTGATTACAAAGGATTTCATATCCTTTGACCCTTGAGAAAGTACAAACCGATTGCCACCTCTTTTTTCTTCTTTTGATAACAAACAATTAAAGTCACCCCCAATAACCATAGGGATACATTTAGTTGAGAAAGCTTCCAAATCCCTCCAAAGATCTCTCCTCTTGTAGAGATATTTATTTCCATATACAACTGAGATCCTCTATTAGCCAATAAGAGATCGCCAGATACCATTTGTTGAGATTCATATAAAACTGAGAATGAAACCATTGAAGATTTCAGCATAACAAGTATACCTCTAGATAAGCCATCACATGGAACATGATAATACTAAAAAAAATACCAAGTAATTCATCAACTTCCCTTCTACTTATAGAATATAACTTTGTTTCTAGTAAACCCACAAACAGAACTCCATGCTCCTTAACAAAATCTTTCAGATGAAGAGAAGCTTGCTTCTTCTTAGCTCCTCCACAATTCCACAATACTATTGAAGTCATTAATTCTTGAAAGGGGAAGAAGTCCCCGACTTGTCTTTCATTTCCCCATCAAGCTTTCTATTTCTAAGAGAAGACTTTATAGGCCCCAATCCTCTAAGTTTCTTTGTAAGTGACTTCTTAACGTAAGAAGAGCTCTCATCCTTTTTATCTGATTCCATATTCACACCATATAAACCAACTGGCGAATCATTAATTACTTCTCTTTTATCATTCAAAAGAGAAATTACTATATCTTCCTTTTCTAAGATCTTACCCTCTTCTTCCAACTACCTTAACACATTAAACTTATTCAAGTTAGAAGGAATGCAAATATTTTTTGAAACCATACTAGTTTCGATAATTTGAACCTGAGTCTATTCTGGTCGAATGCTAGAAACATCAATAACCACCTTTGAAGGATAAATTACAACTTCCACAACACCAACAACTACTATTTGTTCTTCAACCAAAATTTGATCATCCATCCCCATTTGATCTTTCATCTCCACACCCGCTATTTTGGAATTATTCATAACAACAATACAATTTGTATAAATTTTTTTCTTCATAACATTTGAGTCTCGTACCAAATGTCTCCAAGTGCCATTATTCTTGTATTTTCTTTGTCTTCCATAGTTAACATGGATCCAAGGTCCATAGTTATCATAAGCATCCTCTTTCTCCTTGCAAGTAATAACTATTTTAGAAATCACATTAGGAATATCCTATGCTACAGACTTCACTGATTAAACATAGTCTTCTTTAACAACATACAATTTCAGATCCGAACACTTGTTCTTCTCATGACCAACTCTACCACAGTTAAAGAATAGAGAAGTCATTCTTTCGTACTCAATTTTCTAAAAAAAATTCCCCGCAAGACCTTTTACCCAAACACCAAGAGACAGCTTATTTTCAAGTTTAATACAAACACAAATTAGAGCAAACTCACATCTACTCTATTTGAACATGTTACAATCAACCGAGTATGGAATACCAACTTTTGAAGCAATCCTATATACATTGATCTTGTCCCAACATTAGAGAGGGAGGTTAGTCATTCTTTTCCACACTAGAGCTGATAAAACTTTCAATGTTAAAGGGGGAAAACATCAGTGACCATTTGTCCATACCAATAATATGCCCTTTAACATACCATGGACCACTATTAAGGATTGAATCTAAAGCTTGTTCTTCGTTAAAAGCACATAATGTCCATCCATTACTGAGAACCGTGAGATGGAATTTGCCATATCGAGCCCACTGTCTTCTAAGTTCTCCACTGACAGCATGGATAGGTATATTTTCACCAAATACCTTAATGACTAAAGCATTTTTAAGTTTCTTAGCATTCTCTTCCTCATTATGCAAATAAAGTCTCACTGTAGAGCCATATTCGAATATAAAATGCCCATAATCCAAATCAGATACCAGAATGTTTTCTTTCTTCTTCTAAGCATTATTTCCAGTTGGTTCTTTAGTCTTCATAATCAATTCGTCATACATTATGTCTGCATTTTGTTCTCCCAATTCACAAATCCTGATAGAGTTTAAATCTTCAGATACATTAATCGCATGTGCATTCACCGAAACCTACTGCATACTCGTGACAGAATCAGTTGTTTGCATTACATTTTTTTTTAACAGAGCTCTTTTTTCCATCAACAATAATAATCAGAGATTCAACATTCTTCACTTTAATAGCATTTCTCCATTCATGTGGAAGGATAGAATTATTTATCTCCTTTAAGCCAGCAAATGATTGAATTGATTCATTAATTTTATTAACATCCACAACTCTAGGTGTAGATTTCTCATATTTGAAACTACTATCTAGAATTTGTTTTCCCTTTTCAATCTCAGGTAATATCTTTTTAGTCAAAACAAGACCAGCTTCATTTATAACAAGAGCTTTGTTGTTCTTTATCTTCAATCTCGCATCCTGAGTTGAAATATTTAAACTGATACCTACTGCACCATCACCAAATGCTAGTAACATACAAGATGATGGTCTTTGAATGTCGTCAGGACCACCAGTCATGGTAGTCGGGCGAACTTTCACCTCCATCCAGTAACCCATCGAGAAAGTCTCAATAGAATTTAAAAAATCCCAAATTCTCTCTATAGAAAAAACTAGACCTTTTCTCTCTAAAAAACTCTCTCAAATTAATATCACTCCTTTGCTTAGTATAATCACATACTATATATTGTCAAATAGTCCATTTGATGAAGCCCGATGATTATGGACTACATCTATAACTTTATTAACATTAAACTTCCTACCACTGGAAGAAAAAAAAAGTGGCTTTAGGACACTTGATTGCTTATATTCTTAAAAAAAGTATAATCTTATTCATCCAGACATATAATCTTCCTGTCTATTTTGTTATGCTTCATTTTGTATTATTTCCCATTGGGATTAAGGTGATGTGGGAGATGAATTTGATGAAGAAGGAGGACATTCTCTAGCAACTACTCCTGCTCCTGATCCTAGACCTGAGCATCATTTCTTTTAAGAAATGATACAAAAATTTGATCATCTTGAGTCTCACATTGATCAACAATTTGATCATATTGAGACTCACTTGGACTAACAAGATTTTAGATGCAATGAGGATATGAGCTGGGTGAGTGGACAAGTTCATTCAATTAGTACTCAAGTATATATCATCAATAGCTATTTTACCCAGTTCACTCCTCCACAACCTCATCCTAATATAGATCCTTCAAGTTTTTAGTTTAATTGCTGATTGTTATATGTTTTATTATTTAGTTCTTGTGTTTCATCTAGTTGCTTTAGATTTGAGATTGTTGTATTTCCTTTGTATTTGAGTCCATGTTATATATCTATATATATATATATACATATACATATATTGTTTAGTTCTTGTTGTGTATTTTTTTCTCTTCTTAATTGTCTATGAGTTATTATTGACTAATATGAAATGTTGATTTTAAAGATGAAAATATAAAATTGTTTGTATTACAAAGTTAATTTTTTAACTCAACTTAAATCAAATTATAATTAGATTTAGATAAAGGAGATATTCTTCATATTCTAATAGATATTTATCTTAGAGTTATAATTATTGCAAAAATTATGACCTATTCGTCTTTTCTTTTCTTATTCAATATGTTAATTTTATTATTATTATCTATTAGGTTTTTTTTTTATGGCTTACTCTTCCTTATACGAGAAAATTTGTTCTTTTATTTGGAATATAATCACACAAACTAAGATTTGTTGATTTGGTTATGGAATGAACAAAATGTCAAAAGAGAAATAAAATGAGCCCAATGTGAAAAGATGAGCAATGTTCACCAAATAAAGTTTAAATTCAAAAGATATGCAATTGCATCAACAAAAATTTCTCAAGTCTAGTTTATAAAGAGGTATAAAATGAGCCCCACATTACATTTAGTTATTTCCTCTATATATCTAAATTTATTAAAAAAACTCATACTTTAAAAAATAATTTCAACTGTTGAATTTGAAAATATTTGATTTTTTACCTCAACTTTTTTGTGATAACTATTCTATTTGATATTATGCTTTCTAGAACGAATATTGATGATGGTCAACTATTCTTATCTTATTTATTCTTTGATTTAAAAGAGTTTTTGCATTAGGAATTTAATGTTGGTCTTGCAAATTTTAATTTTTTTTCCTTATCGACTTTTAGATCCATCTGTAATAGCCTTCATATTTAGAGGATATATTTTTTCTATCCTCTTTTTTGGTAATGTCAAAAGGGGGATGTAGTTTGTATTTGTTTAAAGTCTTCTATCTTA
Source organism: Dendrobium catenatum (assembly GCF_001605985.2). NCBI lineage: Eukaryota > Viridiplantae > Streptophyta > Magnoliopsida > Asparagales > Orchidaceae > Dendrobium > Dendrobium catenatum. The sequence continues at coordinate 233,766 of NW_021319229.1, forward strand.
TGCTTTGTTATATTTAATGTTTTGTGTTTTGTTGTGTTGTATATTTCTTTTGAGTATTATGTTAATTTTATAATAATTAAATTTTAAAAAAAGGAGGACAAAATTCTTTCTCCCCTATTTTTTTTTCATTCATTGAGGGGATGTATACGAGCGAAGAACTTTTATTTATAATTCAAATAATAAATTTTTTTCCATCATAAAAAAGTGGGAGATAGTTGTAACTTAGGAATCAAGATTGAGACTATGATTTTTTAAGAATGTAAAATATGTTAATTTTATTATTTCTCCTAGCATTTATTGGATATTTTGTATTTATTTTTGTGTGTACTAATATTTTAGGGAAATCATTTACAACTTCAGATTGTTAAAGACTTCAAGACAGGATAGAATAGGATTTCATGTAATAGAGTATGTATATCTCTATTTTTTATTTCTTGAGTTTGAGCAAAAGTTATTATAATTGGGTAATTATGCGTGCACACGTACATATGGGGAAAGTTAAGTTTTTTAAATCGACCGTACTATATGATTTTTAATTGTATTGTATAATTTGATAGTTTTCCTCTCCAAAATATATAGTTTATCAAATCCAGGCTTACATTTTTTGAACTATTCTTATTGTACCACATTAATTCATACAAATAACTGATAGATTACAAAATTCATTTTATACCAAATGAATTTGTTTATTTTGAACTATTTGTACTGTACGATGTCAAGTCATATAGATGACTTGCAAAGTACAAAATTCCTTTTGTATCGGATTGTACTAAGAGAACTCTTTCATTTTAAACTATTTGTATAGTATAATGTTAGGTCATATAGGTGACTGATAGTGTACAAAATTAGGTTCGTACAAGATAAAATAAATATGTACTCTGCCTTCACTAGAAGGGTCAAAAAGAATGATAATGTATGCTTCCATCACTTGGAGTGTGTAAACGGTGATGTTTCTCAACCACACCATGTTGGTGGAAATGAGTTTGTAAGGGCTTCTCTGCCTTATTATGGGGACAAAAGAAGAGTCACTTATGCTTAGTGTAATACATGAAAAAGGAGACTCCAGAGAGTGGATGTAGGTCTAGGTCGATCGAACCACTATAAAATTTGGTGTTCTTATATTACCTTTAAGTTTTCTTACATTTTTAGTTATTGCATTTAAATTTTATGGTTGAAAAAGTTATCTATGGTACTCATTTCTATAAACAACTACAAGTTTTAGGATTAGTGATTTAACTTTAAAAAAGGATCTAAAAAAAAGGTTATTAAATATCCAAGTTTTTTTATATAACAAATTCAAATCCCCCCTCCCCCCCTTTTGTTAGCCTTGGGACAATTCTATAAGGTCTAACAACCTACACAAACTTTCAAACCATAATAATATGCTTAGAAGTGCAATAACATATATTTATTATCAGGTTAGTGAACATCGTTCACTTGATCGAACCATTCTAAATTATCATAGTAAATTTTTTTGCTCTTTTACTCTTTTATTGTGGTTGATTCCTCTCCACCTCCTCATCAAGTGTTTTTTTTAATAATTGTATATTCTATTTCTCTCTTTCTGAACTTTTGATGCGTACTCCTTATTTCTCTTAAACGTGACAAATGTTTTTCATGAATAAAGGGATACAAAAAACTAAATGATCTTGTATCTAACTTATCCATTTATATATGATATTTAAGCAAAATGAGACAAGCAACTTGACATTTATGTGGTTAGCATAACAATACTTATATGATACCCATACTAGGTAGGCCTACAAATAATTGATGGTAACAAAGTTAAATAAAAAGTAAGTTTAATATGATTGTAAATCTCATCCATCATAAATTTTATAAAGGATGTTTAATCAAGTAACTCTAACTACTATGAAAGTTCTATGGCTTTTCTTAGACCTTAAACTATAGACATAAATATAGATTCCACCAATTAGGCTTACTTTAGATTAATTATGTTTCATGAGTTATCATAGGCATAGTTAGACTTAGAGTTGTCAAGTAATAAATTGGTTAAGTTAACCTACTAAAAGTTATATTAGGTAAGAGGGCCATTTAACCTCAATAAAAATTAGAGGTCAGCAAGGTTTAGATTGTCTTATGTAATTAATAATAAATTGGGGTGCCTCAATGATAAGACATAAGGACCAGCTAAACTAAGACATAATTAACTAACTTTTAATCGCATTTTATTAATTATGTGTGTGTGAGACTTGTATTCTTTTATTTGTTTAGTTTAGAATATTTGAAGATTTTTTTGAATTTGAATTAAAATTTAAAATTTTAGAACTTTATAAATTAAAAATTTTTAATTTGGAGATTTTTTTCAAAATTATGAGAGAAATGTTATTTTAAATGCCTAAATATTAATTATTTGATTATGAAATTAGTAAAATAATCATTTCTCACTAAGAGTGGTCAACCACCACTCCTTTCATATGGTGGTCATGGATGGAAACCCAATTAAGTTTACTATATATAGTTTTAATTTAATGAAAATCAAGTTATTTTTTTAGTAAAATTACTTTTCATTTAGCTTAACAAATTATTAGAATTTACTGTGTTGCATCAAATTTTAGTCAGAGTATGAGTTCCACTAAATAGATTTGGTTTTTCATCTCTAAAAGTTTTCATTAATAAAGGATGCAAAATTATTTTCATGTCATAAACTAGTTAAAATTCATATAACTCAGACTACTTTTAACTGGTTTGTAGTTTTTGCACATAAAGAGAGGGGGGGTGGGAGAGAGAATTGGTGTGCCTTTTTAAATAATTTTGGAATTAAATATTCCAAAGCTTAACAACATTAAAATATTAAAAAAATTGTAAAATGAAATTTGTTATGGGCTATGTGGTTAAACATGTGAGATACACACAAAACTAGAGTGCTACATGAATATGTTTAGGTTTCATGTGTTGTAAAAATAATGGAATCCGACTAAATATGCAAGTATTAGTGCTAATCAAATAATAAAGTGATAGAGAAGAGTGTCGATTCCATGAGGAAGTATTCTGCTTAATTACAATTAAATTACTATGTTTTAATATAGATGTATAATTTATCTAATTGAATTTAAAATAATTATTTTTTAGTTTTTTTCCACTAAATAGAGACTTGCAAGAAAATTAGATACTAATATAAATAATATGTTTCTGACCAATGAATGAAAAGCGGAAAATTAATAGTGAGAGAAGCTCTGTTCTAGTGAGAGAAAATCCTATCAAAAATTTTTGAATTTCTGATCGCGCGGGTTTTATGGCGGCGGATGTTCGCCGGCCGACGACATCAGCAGGCGAACAAGCAGCAAGTCGACGTGTGATTCCGACTCCCTTCATCCCGTCTAGATCGATTGTGGGTTCTTCTCCGCCTGCTTTTGGCGACGACATTAATAACATGGTGGAAGGTAAAGCTCAATTTGGGAAAGCATTGGTAATCAACGAAGGCAGTCTCTTGAATTTGAAGAAACCTTGGAAGTGATTGGTAAAGGGAAAGCTGTTGCTTCTGATAACTCTGGGATTTCTAAGACTATAATCTCTCCAGTCGGAACAGGAAGGACTACAAATGAGTATTCTGGAGAGATGTCCTCTCCCAATTTGATGAATTGTCTCAATCATACCAGGAAGGGCCTAGTAGATTCTGTTGAACAAGAGAAAGTAAGTTAAAAGACAGATTCAAATCAGGAATCGAGGGATAGAAATGATTTGGAGAATGTTTGGTATTGTGAAAATGCTGAGATGAATGGTTGTCCTGAGATTTCTATTCAGGAGAAGGTTGCTCCTAATGTTTCTATGCATTGGGCTCCTAATGTTTGGACTAAGAAGAATAACATCAATGTTTTAGAAATGGATTTTGGCAAAGACTTCACTGATGACGAAAATGTAGTCAAAATTCATTTGCCCAAGGAACAGGAAAATTCAGTGAATCTTCAAAATTCTCTTGTCATTAAGTTGTTTGGTTCCAATGTTCCATTTCATTTAATTTGCTCAGAGTTGAGGAGGCAATGGGCGCAGTTTGGAAAGTTTAATCTAACCATTCTCGAGCTGGGATGGATTCTATGTGCTTTTGATGAGATAAAAGCGTTGGATAATGTATTAAAAAGTGGTTCTTGGTATGTTAAAAATAACATTATAGGCATGGATAAATGGTCTCCTTCATTCTCCCCATCAACATTGAAAGGTCTCACGTCTCCGGTATGGATTAGATTGCCAAACCTTCCTCTTCAATGCTGGGACGAAATCAATATTTGCAGAATTGCCTCTTTGGTAGGGAAACCGTGCATGATTTATGGAAACTCATTCCAATGGAATAGAAGAGAATTCACCAGGGTTTGTGTACGCATAAACCTGGTCAAAAAACTACCTTTGGGAATTTGGGTTGAAGGTTCTTCAGGTAAATTCTATAAAAGAATTGAATATGAAAAAATTCCTATCTTCTGCTTTAGCTGTGGCAAATATGGACATCTTGTTGATCAATGTCCAGAAATGGGTGTGGGAAAACATCCTCCAGTTCAGTCTTCTAATGTTGTCAATAACATGATACTTTCCAAAGATGAAGGTAGTCTCCAAGAGGTCAATCATGAAGGATATGGGCCGTGGATCGACATCAATTTCAGGAGGAACAAATTCAGAAATCAAGGTGCTGTTCATAGAGTTAATTCCGATAACAGTGGTAGAGTCAATTCAGATGTTGTTGATAGAAGAATAAAGACCAATCTGGTGTATAAAACCGTCGAGAAAGAGTCTGCTGTGGATCCTGTCAAGCAGATCAACGAGAAGAGTAAGGCGTTGACTGATAAGGAGAAAGAATTTCTGAGAAGGAAGATTTATCGGTCACTCATATGGAGGAGGAAATCATTCACTTAGGTATGGCAGCTTCTATTCCTTCTATTACAATTGATAACAATAAATTTCAAGTCTTAAATAACTTGATTGAAGATGGTGAGATTGTGGAACCTGATATTGAGAAAGATAAAGTATCTATTGATTCTGATGTTTACAATTCTCTGAGCATGGAGGTAGATGATTGTGATAATAATTTGGAGAAGGTTAAAGCTCCCAGTTCTAAGAAGAAAGGTTTTAAGCAACTTAAAAGCTTAGGACCAATCAATTTGAGTTTAAGAAGTAGAAGATTGGAAGGATCTCTTAAAGAAAAAGTGGGGAATTCTTCCCCTCTTTTGAAATAATATCTTCCTTTGGATTGTGAAACTGCAAGGGAGCTAGGAAGAGGAGAGCTTCCTTGTATTTGAAGGAGATTGTCAAAGAGAATGGTATATTATTTATGGGATTGCTAGAAACTAAAGTCACTCTCTTCAATAGGAGTGAAATTGATTTGCTAATTGGGGTTGGATGGGACTACTTTCAAGTTCCCTATGTAGGGAAATCTAGTGGGATTTTAATAACCTGGAAAACTGGGTTGGCTTCATTCACGGTTTTTGAATCTTCAAACCAATTTGTTATTGGGGAGATCGATATCAAAAACAAAGGTAAATAGAGGATTGCTACTATTTATGGTAGCTTAGATGCTTATAAAGGGAGGAATCTATGGGAAAGATTGCAAGCTTATTCTTCTAATGATATTGCTATGGTCATTGGAGGAGATTTCAATAGTATTCTTAATAAGGGAGAAAAAAAAGGAGGAAGAAGATTTGTTTATACTATGGGTGCCAAGGAGATGGAGTCTTTTCTCATCTTTAATGACTTTCATAAAGTAAGGTGCATTGGTCCAAAATTTACATGGAGAAACAATAACTCTGGAGCTAATAGAATCCTTGAGAGGCTGGACAGGTGTTATTTGAACTCGGTGGCTTTAAGTTCTCATCAACATTTGGTTGTTAAACACCTTGCAAGGATTGCCTCGGATCATTGTCCAATCATCTTGAAAATTCAGGAGTTTAAATGTAATGCTTGTAAAGTATTTAAGTGTGAGGATGTATGGGTTAATAACCCGGCTACATTTGCTGTAGTTAATAAAATCTGGAGCAAAAAATCTGTAGGAGATTTCGGTCAGATTTTTAACAGAAAATTGCATAGAGCTGTGAAGGCATTGTTCTACTGGAGTAAAGATAAACACAAAGCCTTAATGGAAAACAAAGAGTCTCTCAACATAGAAATCCTAGAGTTGCAAGAGAAGGATTGCAAGTTTGGTCTTTCAGAGGAAGAATGTTTGTTGCTGAAATCAAAAATTAGAAATCTTAACTCCATTTTGGCTCGTCTAGAAACTTGGTGGAGGCAGCGGGCTAAGGTGAAATGGGCATTAGAAGGTGACTCCAATTCCAAGTTCTTCCATTCTTTTGCTAGTGCAAGGAGGAATGAAAATTTTATAAACAAAATCAAAGATGAAAATGGGGAAGTGACTGAAGACCAGCTATTGATTGAAGAAATTTTCTTCAAGTTCTTTAAAAAGAAATGGGATTACAGAGATTGCAAATTGGAAGGATGGCCAAATTATAGCTCTCATTTGGTGGAAGAAGATATTTCCTTTTTAAAAAGGAATTCTCTTTTGAAGTAGTTGAATTAGTCATAAAGAACACAGGGAATTTCATTGCTCCTGGATTTGATGGAGTAACTTATTCATTCTTGAGAAGTTATTGGGATATTATTAAAGGAGATGTTTGGAGAGATTTAAATCAGTTTTTTGTTACTGGGAAGATGAACTCTAGTTGGAAAGAGACTCTTATTGTCCTAATTCCAAAAGTTCCCAATCCAATTTACCCTTCTAATTTTAGGCCGATCAGTTTATGCAATGTTGTGTACAAGGTGGCGGCCAAGGTTATATTAAACAAGGTGGTTTCAGTTATTCATAAATTGTTTTCTCCTGAACAAGCAGCATTTATTAAAGGTAGATCAATTACTGACCACATCTTGATTGCTCATGAAATATTCCATAAATTCAGGTTCTCCAAATCTCCAACAGTTTAGTTTCCTTCAAGTTGGATTTGGAACAAGCTTATGACTCTATGGGATGGCCTACCTTTGAAAAAGCTTTGAGGTATTTTGGTTCTCCATCATTAATATCTTCATTAATTATGGAATGTGTATCTAATGCCAAATTTGCTATCATTACTAATGGGAATTATTCCAATTGGATTGAAGCCAAATGTGGCTTTTGGCAAGGTTGCTCATTATCTCCTTATATGTTCATTCTTTGTGCTCAATTACTTTCTAATGCTCTTATTCAAAGAGGTGATAAATTTGGAATAAGGATTTCTCATAATGGACCTAGGGTCTCTCATTTGTTATATGCGGATGATATCCTATTTTTTTTAAAAGCAAATGTGAAGGAGGTCAAAGATATTAAAAGGATTGTCAATGATTTTTGTGGGTGGACCGACCAAAAAGTGAACACAAACAAATCTTGTATTCTCTTTGGGAGAGTGAAGAAGAAAATAAATAAGATTACTGGGATGCTTTCCATTAGAGAATTTCAGTATCTTAGAACAAAATTTGTTTGAGGAGATTAGGTGAACATGACTTCCAATGAATCATTAAGAAAGCATTGAAATTGATTAGTGTTTGGGGGAGCAAGCACATATCCTTGGCTGGTAAATTCAATCTTGTTAAAGCTATTTTGTTATCCTTTACCATCTTTCATAGCACTCATTCTTTGATCCCTAAAGGCATTCTTGAGGAGATGGATAAGTTATGTAGAAGCTTTATTTGGAGCAAATCGCATGATAGTCAAGGAATGCACTTTGTCAATTGGAAAACTCTATGTTACCCGACTAAGTGGGTAGGGAGAGGTCTTCATTCTTGTCATGCCAAAGTTGGGCCTTTGAGAGCTAAAATTGCTTGGAGATATACTCAAAATGATAATTCTTTTTTACATCAAGTTTTATTTCCTAAATATGGGTCTTGTTTTGGAAACGATATCTCTTATAAGAAAGGCTCTTCATCTTCGACCATTATCAAAAATGGAGGAGAGTTCTTGAGGCCGATTGTTAGATGGAATGTGGGAAACAGAAATTCAATCAATACTCTTGATGATATTTGGATTTTGGATAAAAATCTGAATAAGTGGCCTACCTTTCTAAATCCCCAAGCCCTTGAAGGTGTTTCTTTGGATAAGTTCACCAGTAATGGTAAATGGGCCGCTGAAGTGCTGTTTGAATCTTTTGGTCCAGAACTTGTTAGTCTCATCTAGCAGATTCGAATAAAAGGAGGGAACGAGAATGACGAACTGGAATTGCTGTATAATAGATCTGAGAAGACTATGTCGGCTTTGGCTTTTGAAAGTTGGATCCAAATTCCTCATCAAAACTTATATTGGAAGTGGATTAAGAAAGCAAAGTTGACGCCTAGAATTGAAGTTTTTTGGTGGAAGATCTTTAACAAAGCTATTCCTACTTTCCAGTTTTTATGTTATAGGAGACTGCAATCGGTTGGTGAATGTCCGAGAGGATGTCATTTACTGGAAGACATCGAACACATTTCTGTCAAATGCAGTAAACTGGGAGAGATTTTCAACCTCCTTAACAGATGGGGTTTCGGTATCTCCTTATGCAATTCATTTTCTGAATGTATTTCTTGGCTATCGGTACAAAATGGTTGGGTAATCGACTTGTATTGTAATGTTGTTTACTACAATTGGAAAGCTAGGAATAATCTGGTCCATAATGGGACGAAATCAAGTGCTACCTTGGTTTCTCTGGAAGCTATCTCTATGGCAACAATGTTTTTCTCCAATGCAACTAATATCTCGTGTAAATGGGATGTCAACCAGCTTGGTAAGCTGTCAAATGATCATTGGCATCCCCCTCCACCCGGTTGGATCAAGTTTAATTTTGATCCTTCACTTCTTCAATCTTATAAAGGAGGCATTGGAGGAGTTTGTAGGGATTCCAAAGGGAGATTCTTGGGTGCATTTGGTTGTCCTATTACTCATTGGGATGTATCTAAACTTGAAATGCTTTCTGCCATCTCTTTCCATAATATCTTTAAAGAAGATATGACTATTTATGAAGGAATCATCAATGAAAGAGACAATGCAAATGTCATCAAGGCTTTGCAAGATAATATGGCTAACAAGGATGTTGAATTGAGAGGTATGTTCAAATCTTTTAAAAATATTATCTTCAACTGTATAGATAGGAAATGCAATAAGTTAGCGGATCTTTGTGCTAACTTTGCTATTGTTGCTTCTTTTATTTGGGATGATTTAGTTATCAATAAGGTTCCTCCTTCTTTTATTAAATTGTCAAATGAGGAATCATATGGGTACATTTAGCTTCTTGTTTTTTTAGTTCTCAATAAAATTTAAATGCTCTTTGCATTTTCTTCAAAAAAAAAAAGAATGAAAAACAATATAGTTTTCCTAACCATACTCTTTATTTTAGATGTGCACAACATATGCATCTCTAGACCTCTATTGAGCTTAAAGGGGTGCGAAGGGAGATTTCTTGCATGTATAATATATCCATAGAACCTAGAAGGTTCAACCTCCCATATCTAGGTATGCCAACATTCCATTTTAATACTCCTATTTTATTAATGTTTCTCCATCAAGGTAATACATCACACTAAATATTTACTACATGCATGGCCATTATCTACGTTAAGTTAAGAATAAGAGATATTAAAAACATCTATATAATAATTCAAAGCATAAGAGTCTATATTAATAATTATTATGAATTTACATCATTAGCCCAAAACACAGAGATGTAGCCGACATGGATAACACAAAAAGTAAACTCATATTTATTTTATTCATATAAGAAAAAGATACATGGGAATTAATATAGATAACACAAAAAGCAAAATCATATCACCCAGAAGCATCAATTGATATTCTCTACACTTGTTCTTCCAACAATAAATTTGCTTATATAATACAGGTTAAGATCTCCAAATAAAAATATCTAGCACTTCTCTTACTTCCCTTAGGCTTTACTTTATGGGGAAACTAAAAGAAGACAGTACTCAAAGTACATGACTCTACTAAAAGTAATAGAACTCATTTAATAAAAGAACTGAAAAACTATTTCTAAAAGTACATAAATGGCCTCAAGCATCGTGATGCTGGAAGTGTTGGCACTACGGTATTATAAGATGAACTAGTTCTTTGACATTGTTGGACATGATCTGCTTTGGTTGTTACAATCCAATCCGACCAAGATAGATCCTATCGTGTAATATTGTGGTAGTAAATCCCAAGATTTAGTTTTGGAATATTCAAATTCTCTTCCAAATTTAAAATTTAAAATAAATAATAAACTACAAAGCTACTAAAAATATCTAAGTAATGAAACAAAACTCATCAACAATATTTTTTTTCATTTCATCCAAATGTATCAACACTATAATACATGGCTACAAATAGAAGCTACATAAATAAATAATAAAGTAGCCATGAGTGTAAAATAATCAAATCAAATAAATACCTAAAAATTGAGATCTAATGTTGAACTACTAATTAATAAGCTCTTCCCTTTCCCAGATCTTCAAAACCAAAAGTAAAACTATAGTAAGCTACAATAGCTCGGCAGGCCACATAAACTAATTTAAACTTTTGAATACAATTATTAATTTTTTTTTGGAATATTTAAAAGCAATTAAATGCAGTATAATAAATTATTATTCTGAGAAATATAATACAAACATAACAGTTATCATATTATTTAAATAATTATACTAAGAAGATAAATAAAATGATATTTGTATCACATAAGTAGTTCATATCATATTTCCTAGACCCAAACATAATCTCAAAAGAATCTAGTCCCTTAAAACTCTCTTTTATATTTATATCACCAAAACATGCTCGTAGGTACTAGAATACGCCTTATAAGAACCATAATATTTTGTTATACAGATAAAGTCACATATGATTCTAAGCCCATATCCCTCCCAACAAATATATTTTATTCACGCATACACATTTTTTATCATATTGTAGTAGTTAAAGTGTAGTAGAGCCTGTGTCATAATTGCATAGTAATCTAAAACGGTAGGCAATAAGAACTCCTGCTAAGCAAAAATGCACATTTACAAAAAAATAACAAAACTAATTCAGATTGTGTATAATACTATCTTAAGACTTTATTTGAACTACAATATTACTTTTCAACATTCAAAAAATTTCTATTCAATAAAAACCCTATAAATTCTGGAACACTTATTGTAAATTTTTTACAAAATATTTGAAATTTTCAAAATCTTAATCTATATGACATGCAAATAGGTATGTAGTGAAAGTTCTACTAGTGCAAAATTATTCCTATTTTTTGTTAATGGAAATAAATTTTTTTTTTAAAAAAATTCATTATTTATTATATATTATTTAAAATTGGGATGGGCATAGTATGAACTACCTCGAGATGAACAAATTTCTCAACTAGGTCGACTAGTGAAAATGGCTCAATGATCTCCAAAATTGAGCATTTCCATTCTCTTTCCCTTCTTTTCTCTTAATTTATACTCCTTAATCTTTATTAACAAAAATGAAGGGGTTAAAATGGCTTTTAAAAAATTAGAGGAAAATATTTTTATACTAAAATATTAAATAACTATTCTAAGTATTTAATTTTTAGCACCAAAATTAATATAACTCTTTTATATCTTCAAATCTAAAAATTAAAAAAATTATAGAAAAATTTTCATAAATTAACTAAGCATGTCCAAAATACTTTGGTCAAATCGATTTAAAACGAATACCTAACGGTCACAAAAAACTTTACTTGTACCTAAGGGTGCAATCGTTCATGCTCTACCTTCACTAACTAACATGCCTCTCACTTTAAAAAAACTCTACAATATTATTCTCCAATCCAGGCCACTAAAACCTTTCGTTCAAATCTCTGTATATCTTGTCACATCTCGGATGAAAAATATAGCTACAATAGTGAGCCTCATATTAAATATATCACCTAAGATCTCCACAAATAGGAAACCACATTTTATATTTATAGAAAATAATAATAAAATTAGAAACTCCTAGTTCATATTTCTTACCATATCTGATCTCATATTTCTTACCAAATCTGATCTATTTAATGAACTTTGAATATTCTATATCTAACTTCTACAACAACAACAACAACATCAAGACTTTATCCCACTACGTGGGGTCAGCTACAAGAATCCTTTTTCTCCATTGTATCCTATTAAACATCAAATTCTCTTTTAAATATAATAAAGAAAGGTCATTCCTAATATTTTCTAACCAAGTCTTTTTAGGTCTGCCTCTACCTTTTTAATATAAGTCAAATCTAATACCTCTACTCTCCTAACCGGGTCATTGTAAGGCTGCCATTTTATGCGACCAAACCATCTAAGGTGACTCTCTCTAATCTTATCTTCTACTGGAACTACTCCAACCTTTTCATATATATGCTCATTTCGTATCCTATCTCTAAGAGTAAAGCCACTCATCCACCTGAGCATTCTAATCTCTGTCACACTTAACTTAGTATTATGCTTCTCTTTTAATGGCCAACTTTCAGCACCATAAAGTATTACAGGCCTCACTACCATCTTATAAGATTTTCCCTAAAGTTTGAGAGGTACTTTTCTATCACACTACAAGCCTGATGCATTCCTCCACTTCAACCATCCAACTTGAATTCTGCTGACAATATCCCCATCTATTTCACCATCACTCTAAACAATAGATCCAAGATATCTAAAATGTGTACTCTTATTAATGACTTGATCGCCCAAAGTCACAATCCCCTCACTAAGTCTATTACTACTAAAATTACACTATGTATATTCCATTTTAGATCTACTCAAGCGAAAACCTTTAGTCTCTAATGTTGACCTCCATAATTCAAGTTTACTTTCAACTCCCTCTCTAGTCTTATCAACAAGAAGAATATCATCAGCAAAAAGCATACACCAAGGTACATCCTCTTGCAAAAGTTTAGTGAGAACATCCATGAATATAGCAAAAAGATGGGTTTAAGACTGATGCTTGATGTAACCCAACCGAAATAGAGAAATACTTGGTCAAACCACCTTGTGTTTGAACACAAGTAACAGCTCTTGCATATATATCTTTAATGATTTGAATATAAGCATTATTAACTCCTTTCTTTTCAAGAACTGTCCATAGCACTTCTCTTGGAACTTTATCATATGCTTTTTCTAAATCAATAAATATCATATGTAGATCCTCCTTATTTTCTCTATATTTCTCCATCAAACCTCTTAATAAATGTATGGCTTCCATAGTCGACCTACCCGACATGAATCCAAATTGATTTTGAGAAACATTAGTATCACGCCACAACCTATGCTCCATAACTCGCTCCCATAGTTTTAAAGTATGACACATTAACTTAATTTCTCTATAATTCACAAAATCATGTGCATCACCTTCATTCTTAAAAATAGGAATTAACAAAACTCATATGGCATCTTTTTAGTCTTCAAAATAGTATTAAAAAGTTTAGTAGCCAAGAAATTCCTTCATCTCCAAAGCATTTCCACACCGTCTATTGGAATATCATCAGGTTCAACAGCTTTTCCACCTTTCATTTTCTTTAAAGCCTCTCCAACTTTGGTTTTACTAATACGTCAATAAAAATAAAAATCTTTATTTTCACTTAGGGTGCTATGGTCATTATAGTCAATCTTATTTCACAGTTTTTGTTTAAAAAAGTTTAGCAAAATATCTCATCCACCTTTGTTAATATCATCTTCTAAGAAAGTATTTTTTGATCTTCATCCTTAATACACTTCACTTGAAACTAAATCCTTACTACTCTATCTTTTTGCTTGGAAACTAATACATATATCTCTTCTCCCTCCTTAGTATCTAATCTATTATATAAATCACTAAAAGCTAAAGGTCTTTGCATCTCATATTGCTTTTTTCGATTCCTTACGAGCCTCTTTATATCTTTCCAAATTATAAAATTTTTTAAAATTAAACCAATTTTTATCACAAATTTTCTTATTCTTAGTTCTTTTCCTGCGCATTTGGATTCCACCACAAACTAATTTTTACTATTAGGATCTTTTCCCTTTGATACTCCAAGCACATCTTTTGCAATATTCTAATATCACTAGCCACTTTTTCTCACATAACATTAGCATCCTCATGCACAGATAAAATCTTAAGATCTAAAATCTTAATCTCAAATTTTTAATATTCTAAAATGCCCCTCTCAATTCTAGAATATCGTTTTACTTTATTTTTTATATATCCCCTTTATCTTAAGTCCAAAACTAATAATCGATGTTGGTACATAAATTTTCACTTAGAATAACTTTATAATATTTGCAATCTAAATGATCTAATTTTCTTATAAGAAAATAGTCAATCTGGGTTGTATTATATCCATTTTTATAAGTGATGAGATGCTCATTCCTTTTCTTAAATAAGGTATTAGCAATTGAAAAATCATAAGCTAAACAAAAATCTAATATGGTCTTGCCACCTTCATTTGTTGTTCCAAAACCATAGCCACCATGAATGTTTTTAAAATCATCTACCTCTCACCAACAAGTCCATTTAAATCTACTCCAATAAAATTTCTTTCTTCTAGAGGTATATTTTGTAATAATTCTTCTAAGTCATTCCAAAAATTTAATTTAGAACTCATATCCAAACCTACTTAAGGAGCATAAGCACTTATAATATTAACAATCTTATCCTCAACAAAAATCTTTAAAGTTATAATTCTATCTCCTATCTTATTAATTTTTATAACAATATCCTTCAAACTCATATCTATCATAACACCTACACCATTTTTAGTACGACTCCCACCTGAATACCAAAGTTTAAATCCTAAATTATCAATTTCCTTATCCTTCTCTCCAACCCATTTAGTTTCCTGAATGCACAAAATATTTATCTTCCTATGAATCATAATATCTATTAATTCCATTAATTTTCCTGTAAGGGAACCTATATTCCAAGTTCCTATCCTAATTTTAGTTTCATGGACTAGCTTCTTTTCCCACATCCATCCTTGATGTGGGAACCCTTGCCTATTTAACACTGCACTTGGGTACCAGTGCAGCAGCCCTTGCACACTTGTCACTGTATTAAGGCCATATAGCACGTCGCTTCCAGTGGACACCCTAGCATTAACTGAATTTCTTAAAGGATTCATGCCATTATTATTCAACAAGTTTTACGCTGGCTGTCGACTACCTAACACAACCCTCCACTTTTCTCATACAGGACATGTGAACTGACAACGGTAGTGTTTTCTAACTTCTAAGCATCCCAGATATTTTTTTTATAAATAAAGTAGAATGATCATTTGAGCTTATATATCAAAATCTAAATCAATAAAAGAAATCACCTGTAATTATAATCTCTCCTTATATCATAATAAATACTCATTATAAGCAAGATTTATACATGATATTTTAAATGAATTCTTACTTAGAGCATCTGTCATTATATTATCCTTGTCAGGTTGACACTGAATAGTCAAATCATTGTCTTTAATCAATTAATGTAATATCCTTTTTCTCAGGTTTAGATCATTCTAAGTGAATATATATTTCAGACTCTAATTATAGATGAAAATATTACATATGACACCACACAAATAATTCAACCAAATCTTGAAAGTAAATATAACAGCAGGTAACTCTAGATCATGTGTCAAATAGTTCCTCTCACATGACTTTAACTATTTAAAAGCATAAGTTATAACTTTGTCATGTTGCAATAGAACACATCCCAAATCTCTTAGTGAAGCATCACTAAATACCTAAAAACCTTCTGTACCGATGGATGATAAGCCAAAATTGGAGCATAAGTCAAATAATTATTCAATCTCTAAAAACTAGCTTCACACTCTAATATAAAGATAAAAGTTTCTAACTTCTCTGTTAATTTGTTAGAGGTACAAAAATATGAAAAAATCCCTTTACAAACTTCTTGTAATATCTAGCTATATCTAATAAACGATATATCTAAAATATAGTAGTATGCCTCAATTAAGCAGCGATCGACTGAGCTTTCTGGGTTTCAACATAAATACTTACACTACTTACCATGTGTCCTAAAAAAAAATACTCTTACGCCAAAACTTATATTTGGAGAAGTTTGCTTATAGCTGATATTGCCATAGAGTCTCCTAAATAATCCTCAATTATTTGTCATAATCTTCCTTAGAAGCAAAATAAATTAGAATATTATCTATGAAAATATTTACAAACTGATCCAAAAAAATCTCTGAACACCCTGTTTATCATATTCATAAAGACAGCTGGTGCATCTATCACCCCATAAGGCATGACCAAAACCTCATAAGGCATGACCAAAACCTCAAAGTATTTTACTCCCTCCTAGAGTTGGTAGAGAATCATCATTTAGTGATGAAGAATGTTTGCCTGGATCCACAAAAAAATTAAAGAAGAGACTTGAAGAAGATTGGAAGGAACTTTTATTAGAGTTATTTTGTGAAGCTCTCATAACTCCCCCTCATAAGATCTCTCCCACTTTTCTCTCCTAAAGCTCTCCTGAACTCTCTCTATAACTTCCCTCTCAAACAACACAATAACGAAAGATTCTCTTTATAAGACAATATGAGAGCTTAAATAGAGAGCCTCCAAAGAAGCCCTAATATGGTGCTTTTGATCATTCAGTTTGATATGAGATTGTCATGTATGATTAGTTCAAAATAACACCTTAAGCCAGTATATATTACATTGGTCTTGATGATCAATTCAATAGATTGTACAAAGCATTATGTACTATCCTATATTTATCATGTATGATAAGTTCAAGATATTGAACTAATTGTCCAGTACTATAACGTCAATTAAATATCATACCATGTAGAGATCATTTTGTATCATACAAAGTTTAGGGATTGTCCTATACGATCAATGAAAAATTATGGTTTTTCATCTTGGACGATGGTCGATATTTAATTAGCATCCATGCATAAATCAGTTCATAAAGTACAATCATTTTCAATCGTCCTATACAATATGATTGAAGAATTTAACTATAATTAAACACCTAATCACATGATCAATTTAAGTATAATTATCATCGATCATACAATATGATGAAGTGTATTTTGCTATTCCCTAGCCCCCCCTACTAAGAATTTTTAAAAAATAGGGGAGTTATCAAAAATAATTTTTTATTATTTATTTTTTTATTTTAAAATGAAAAAGAAAAAGAATAACACATAACATGAGAACATAGATGATGAAAATATAAATATCGAAATAAATATTTCAAACCAAATACAAACTAATAGATGTTACTCTCCCTTTTAACATTAGAAAAAAAGAAAAAAAATAACATCAAAGAAATAGGAAACTACAAAATAAGAAAAGTACACATATCATAAAAAATAAAAGTAAAGAATAGTACAAATATAGGAAAAGAACACAGGGTAAACTATAAAAAGGAAGAATCCTGATTAGGTGTAGATGGTGGTGGTGGCTGAAAGAAGCTGTGAATGGAAGCAAATTTCTTCCCAAACTAAGCCATATCATTATCATGTTATTGTTGCTACTGTGCTGCATAGATTTTAAAATGAACCAAATCATTTGCATGTTATTGCTGCTGCTCAGTTACATAGATTTCAAATCTTGCCTCCTACTGATCAAATCTCTGAACTAGCTGATCAATATGAAATTTCTAGCATACAGGGGTTGGTGCTTGATGTTGTTCTCCCACTCCCTCCTCTGTCTTAGGGTAAGAATATCAAACATGGTGGTGATGAGTGCTGTGAAGGTCGTGGAAGGAGCTTTTGAATAGAAGAATGGGAGTTGATTAGGTGAAGTAGGATATTGGTGGTTATATTTTATTTTTAGGACATAGGAAATGAGATATCATAAGGCAAGGTTAGGCTTCCTATTATGTTTAGGATCTCTAATATAGGTTAGATTGTCAAGATATCAAATTATAAGGTCAGTTGCATTAAAGTCCATTTGAGCCAGGATATAATATGTAGCAAGTGAGAGAACAGGTGTAATGTTATTCCTATCATGAACTCTAGGAATTATATAATTTCTAAGTACGTGTTGGATGATGCGGGCAACATGGACTAGAGTATTAACTTGTATAATGTAACAATTAACATTGTACTCCCTAAGGATTGTGTTGGTAGGGGTCTAATTGTACTCAGGATTTGAGGTAAAATATGAATTTTGTCCTTAGTGGTGGAAAGATGAAGAAAGTCATTAAAGTTATGTTAATTTATTTTATTAGCCCATTTACTAACATATGATTATAAAGCAGTGACCTCATTATTAATGCAAAAGCTTGCAAATAATTCAAATAAAAGCTCAGAGTTGAATGGAAAGGCAAGGGTGAGGATAAAACTGAGAGTGGTATGAGCAATGAAATTAAGTACCTAAAAGTTTATAAAATCTTGGTTAACAATTTTGGATGGTGTGATCCCAACTATTTTGTACCATTGCTAGACTTCTTCATTAGCACACTCAGAGAATCTAGGATTGATTATTTTTTTGGAGGAACTACCCACTTGTGTTCAAGATCATTTTCACCAGCCATTACAAGGAAGGAGAGTACAAGAGGGAATTAATGGATTAGAAGACTGGAATGGTGTGAAGAAATTGAAAGATTTTTGTCTATTTAAATAGAATTGATCGAATCATATAGTACGAACATGAGATCGTACTTGATGATCTAGTACAACTAATTCATCCAAATGATTAGTCAAAAAAAGTAGTATTATCATAAAGTATGACCAAACATCGTATTAGATGTTTAGCGATAGGGCAATTATCTCGAGGAGTCAGCCTATATGATTGTTGAGTTTTGAGTTCGTGTAATACAAACTGGTCAATCGTACTGTATTATATGGTATTAAAGATTGTATCAACTGAATTCAATTTGTCTAACTTTTCCTACCACGTGGATCATATAGTATGATCACTAATAATTAATTGATATTAGCCATTGAATGTGTTGTGAACAGAGATTTGATATAATACAATATGAATTGTACTAGATGATGTAAACAAAAATCAGAAAAGTTATGGGATGGAATGTGATGATTACGAAGAGTCCACAATAAAACTAAAATAAAAATAAAATAAAACAAATCAAGAACCAAGAAAAAATAAACACAAAATATTTTTTGAAAGACTTGATCAATGGTATTAAATGATAATTTTATCTAATGATTATATCAGTAAGAAATATATTAATAATTCTTAAATTTGGAAAGTAAAGTTTAGAAAATTAAATTGTTTTAACTTTACCTTAGACTCCTTAGAGGTTAAAAATCTTGTTAAAATAAAATTCTAGTTTAGAAAATAAATTAGATAGGAAATGTATCTTTTTAAACTTATTTTTATAAATATATTTAAGAGAATAACATTGCAAGGAGATGAACAAAAAATCATAATTTTCAAATTTAGGTGTAGACGATATCAATTGGCACATGGATTTATCTAAGATTTAAAGATTTGAAATGAAGAGAAGCCAATTCATTGTGGGATCATTTTGTGCCTCTTTTATCCTTATTTGGTGCACTTTATGCACCTTTTGATTTTTGATACACTTTGTTCATCTTTTAATTTTTTGGCATTTATTTCACATCTTTTTAGCTTTTGGGTTCATTTTATACCTCTTTTTTGCTTTGGCAAACTTGCTTTCTTTTTAAGTCTTTAAAAACTCTCAATTATGAAATTATCTTTCAAATATGGGAGAAGAAGAACTCACTCTCTTATATAAGGAAGTGTAAACCACAAACCAAAACCTGCTCCATATGATATTGACAAATAGCTTGATTAAGAATATTTGAAATTGATTAATTAACTTGTAAAAATATTCAAATAAGATAGAGAACTGTAAGAAGATGAAACATATCTCTATTTTTTTGGTCCAATTTTTAAATTTGATATAGATTTTAATTCAAAAAGAAATTACACCCTTAAATGAGTTAGAGAAAGAGAGAAAATCTTCAATTTATTCTCTTAATTATTTTTAGAGAAGTCAAACACTGCTTACAAAAAAGGCAAGTTTTTCATTTAGAGAAGAGTTCAACTACTAAAGTGAGTAGTGATCAGATTCTTAAACTTTTTAGAGGAAATAAACAACACATATATACGAAACAAATAATAAAATATTAAAAAATAAAACATACAAACAAAAAATAACCAAAATAAGAAAATATCAATCAGATTTAAGAATTTTAAAGAATTCAGTTTCAAGCATGAATATCTATGACACCTAATATAGTTCAAAAGGTGTTGAAGGTTTCAAATGATAATGGTTTTATAAAGATATCTGCAAGCTAAATTTTAGTTGCTACATGATGTATCTCTATGCCTCCTTTTGTTATATGGTTCCTAATAAAATGATGCCTTATATTTATATGTTTGGTCCTGGAGTGTTGGATTAGACTGTTTAAAATATATATGGAACTAGTGTTATCACATAAGATTGGAATGGTGCCTATATGTACTCCTAAATCTAGGAATTATTAATTTAACCAAATAACCTATGCCACACAATATCTTAAGGCTATGTATTCAACTTATATAGTTGACATGATAACTGAGTTCTATTTTCTATTGGAGCAAATAACTAAAAATTGTCCAATGGATTGGCAAGTTCCATAAGTACTTTTCCTATCAACCCTATATCTAGTAAAGTCTGGATAGAAATATCCTACGATTTAAAAGTAAGTGCTATGCCTAAGATACAATATTCCCAAGTTTTAGGTTCCTAAGAGGTATCTAAGGATTCTCTTAACAATAGTCAGGTGAGACTCTTTTGGATCAGCCTAAAATCTAGAACAGAGAGAAAAATTAAATAGAATAGCAGGTCTGCTAGCTATCAAGTAAAGAGGTTATCTAATTATTCAAATATATTTTATATGATCAACTAATTTTCTATTTGAGTCCTTATTTAATTGAATAGAAGAAATCTTGGGAGTATTTATTGCCTTGGCCTTATCCATTTCTCACTTCATAAGAATGTCTTTAATGTATTTTGATCGAGTAAAAAAAATTTCATCATCTTTCTAAAAGTACTCTGATGGCAGTAGAAAGTTCGTTAGGGATGTTAAGCCCTATAGAACTGGCCCAAGGCTAATAATGAGATAGAGAGGTGAATAAGTATTTAAAACAAACACACTCTTAAATCTAAAAACAAGATTCACCACAATCAAAATCAACGATGCGGAAATTAAATGCGGAAGAAATAATAAGAAAAGAACACATCGGATTTATAGTAGTTCGGTCAAACCTTGACCTACGTCCACTCCTTGGAGGCACCCTCCAAGTATTGCACTAAAACAAGTGTCTCTCCTTTAGCCCCCACAGCTAGGCGGAGAAGCCCTTACAAAATCACTTCCACCTTCCCCGGTGAGGCAGAAATGCCGGGTCCTTTAACACAAAAGTGAACTTCTTCTTTGGTGAACTTCCCTCGAGAAAAGCCTTAAATCTGACGGTATTAAGATGCAAGCCTGCCGGAGCAACCGTGTTGAATCCCCTCCACACTCCCTTGAGTCCCCCCTCACGGGATCTTCTCTCTCTCAGACTTCACCCATTCCTCACTCCCTTTAAAGCTCTCACTTCAAGTTTCCCCCACAAGAATGAAGCTACAATGGCTGCCAAAGACACTTAATAAGTGCCTTGACAAAGCTTAAGTAGAAGTGCTCAAAACGAGCTCATTAATGCAAGTTGCAGACATTATCTTCCAGGATGATAGGCATATCGTCCTGTACGATCAGTACAATTTAAGCCCAATCAGCCGAGACGATTTGAGATGATCAGAAGAAGTTTGTTCATATCGTCCAAAACTATAATATATCGTCCTGGATGATCAGTACAAATTGTAGAATATCGTTCTGAACATCACCCTGAAAAATAGCTATCCGGTGTCCAATCGTCTGAAATTACTAAACGACAAGAGGGGGGGTGAATTGTAAAAGTCTTTTTCTAAATAAAAATTAACCCTAAACAAGAGTTCTAATTTTTTTGTTATTTTTGAAATTTAAAACAAAGATTTATGCAATTTTTGTTGTTTTTGAAACTTTAAAACAAAGATTTATGTAATTTTTCTTTCATAAAATTTCACATGCAATAGATATGACAAACTTAAAATGCAAGCAAAAAGTAAACAACGATAAGGAAAGAACACACCAAGAATTTTATAGTGGTTTGGTCAAAATATGACCTACGTCCACTCCCCGGAGTCCTCCACTCTGGGATTTTCACTATCAAAATAGTTCTCCTTTTGCCCCCCTCGGCAAGGCGGAGAAGCCTGTACAAACCTCCCTTTCACCAACCCGGCGTGGCGGAATACCAAACTCTGTTTTCGCCCTCCTGGCGACGGCAGAGAACCTTCTCATTTTTCTCCCTCCTGGAGAAGGCAGAGAACCTCGAGGTAACGGATGCAGACGAGCCTTTCCCTTGGAGATCCTCCCTCAAATCCTTCTAGGGCCACAGGAGGAGCAAGATGCAGCAAGCTTGGAGCAACCGTGTGATCTCCCTCACACCTCTTCTCCCTCACAACGCTCACCTCCTCCTTCCTCTCAACCCTCAAGAATTTCTCTTGAGTTTTCTCCCTTAGAATCCCTCTC